>NC_047110.1:7090393-7160393 GCF_902500255.1 Thalassophryne amazonica | reverse complement strand
AAGAGGTGGTGGATCATGGATCCAGTCTAAATAGCTGGCGGAGCCAACATCAGAGGTTCCATGATACCTGGTATGTGATATATAGACCCAACACCATAGTAGGAGAAACATGCCCATATCATGATGCTTGCACCACCATGCTTCACTGTCTTCACTGTGAACTGTGGCTTGAATTCAGAGTTTGGGGGTCGTCTCACAAACTGTCTGTGGCCCTTGGACCCAAAGAGAACAGTTTTGCTCTCATCAGTCCACAAAATATTCCTCCATTTCTCTTTAGGCCAGCTGATGTGTTCTTTGGTAAATTGTAACCTCTTCTGCATGTCTTTTATTTAACAGAGGGACTTTGCGGGGGATTCTTGCAAATAAATTAGCTTCACACAGGCGTCTTCTGTCACAGCACTTACAGGTAACTCCAGACTGTCTTTGATCATCCTGGAGCTGATCAATGGGTGAGCCTTTGCCATTCTGGTTATTCTTCTATCCATTTTGATGGTTGTTTTCCATTTTCTCCCACACGTCTCTGTTTTTTTTGTCCAATTTAAAGCATTGGAGATCATTGTAGATGAACAGCCTATAATTTTTTGCACCTGCGTATACGTTTTCCCCTCTCCAATCAACTTTTTAATCAAACTAGGTTGTTCTTCTGAACAATGGCTGGACTATTGTAATTCATTATTTTCAGGTTGTCCTAAAAGTTCCCTAAAAAGCCTTCAGTTAATTCAAAATGCTGCAGCTAGAGTACTAACGGGGACTAGAAGGAGAGAGCATATCTCACCCATATTGGCCTCTCTTCATTGGCTTCCTGTTAATTCTAGAATAGAATTTAAAATTCTTCTTCTTACTTATAAGGTTTTGAATAATCAGGTCCCATCTTATCTTAGGGACCTCGTAGTACCATATCACCCCAATAGAGCGCTTCGCTCTCAGACTGCAGGCTTACTTGTAGTTCCTAGGGTTTGTAAGAGTAGAATGGGAGGCAGAGCCTTCAGCTTTCAGGCTCCTCTCCTGTGGACACCAGCTCCCAATTCAGATCAGGGAGACAGACACCCTCTCTACTTTTAAGATTAGGCTTAAAACTTCCCTTTTTGCTAAAGCTTATAGTTAGGGCTGGATCAGGTGACCCTGAACCATCTCTTAGTTATGCTGCTATAGACGTAGACTGCTGGGGGGTTCCCATGATGCACTGTTTCTTTCTCTTTTTGCTCTGTATGCACCACTCTGCATTTAATCATTAGTGATCGATCTCTGCTCCCCTCCACAGCATGTCTTTTTCCTGGTTCTCTCCCTCCCCCAACCAGTCCTAGCAGAAGACTGCCCCTCCCTGAGCCTGGTTCTGCTGGAGGTTTCTTCCTGTTAAAAGGGAGTTTTTCCTTCCCACTGTAGCCAAGTGCTTGCTCACAGGGGGTCGTTTTGACCGTTGGGGTTTTACATAATTATTGTATGGCCTTGCCTTACAATATAAAGCGCCTTGGGGCAACTGTTTGTTGTGATTTGGCGCTATATACAAAATTGATTGATTGATTGATTGAATGTCTTAAACGTCCCATTTTCTTCAAGCTTTCAAAGAGAAAAGCATGTTCAACAGGTGCTGGCTTCATCCTTAAATAGGGGACACCTGATTCACACCTTTTGTTCCACAAAACTGACAAACTCACTGACTGAATGCCACACTACTATTATTGTGAACACCCCCTTTTCTACTTTTTTTTTACTAATAGCCCAATTTCAAAGCCTTAAGAGTGTGCATATCATGAATGCTTGGTCTTGTTGGATTTGTGAGAATCTATTGAATCTACTGGTACCTTGTTTCCCATGTAACAATAAGAAATATACTCAAAACCTGGATTAATCTTTTTAGTCACATAGCACTACTATTATTCTGAACACTACTGTACAATGCTGGACCTCTGAACCTCTCCCTCAGGGGAGTCTTCCCAAGGGATCAATAAAGTTCTATCTTATCTAATCAAATCTTATAGGTGTGTGTGTGTGCATGCAGATGTGTCTGTGTGTTTGTGTGTATTTCTGTGTGTGTGCACTTTAAATATTGTGTGTCGCTTTTTGGAGGTGCTCTTGTCAGAACGTGTGTTCAGACTCACTGACTACTTTCTCCAGTGGGTCGGCTCGGGTTTGGAGCATAAATCATCACGTTTTGGCAGACTGACACTCATAATGGGTGTGTGGTGGGAGGTGAGGGGTGTTTGTCTCCTGCATCACTCCTGTCTGGAGGACACTCTGTGCTTATCTGCTGTCATAGTGTCCAGGGCCGGCCCAAGCCTTTATGGGGCCTTAAGCAGAATTTCATTTGGGGGCCCCCCTGCCATCACCTCAGCACCAGATGCCTCATTTTCCATAGGCTACACTGTTATGTGTGTAATGTACCCACAATCATTAGCATTATTTGTAATTATCTTACATCATACAGGTATCATTCTTGTTTTTAACCTTAAAGGGGTAGCAAACTCATAAATATGTTTTAATTAACTTCTACATACAGAGTGATGTATAAGTATGGCTCATTAATTTAACTATTTGAAAGTAACATCAACAGGCAGGAGACTGCATTTATAGTAAACACGTTAAATAGTTTAATTTCTTTCAGATGTGCAATGGTGTGCAAAATGTTCAATATCCAAATACAAAATAGAATCAAATGACATTCACATTATCTTACAGAAAAATAAAGTTGTAATCAAAATTAAATACTTAAATAATAAATACAATACTTAAATAATCTCCAAAATGAACACAGAAACATAACAGCAATGTGTGTGCATAGAAATGCACAAACATTGCACTGGGGGGTTATTGCTTTAACTTTGGCCTGCAAACCATTGAGAGCTGAGCTACTTTTCCCCACTTTTGCTCCAAATTAATCTGAGGAGTTGATCTGCCCTGCTGTTTAACTCTCTTCGTAAGGAAGACTATCAAATGGCTTCGCCAAAATCCGGTCCACAACATTCAAATTGTCTGCCATTATGTGCAGCTTGCTACCTAGCTAGCTCGCTAGCTGGGACTGGCGCGAGGCTCGTGTGAAGTGTGTCCACCTGCGCGTGCTATGTGACGGTGGAGGAGCTCAGCAGCACCCGCTGCTCGGTAGGGACAGAAACTGCGATAGAAGTCAGAAAGAGTGATAGAAGTCAGTCTGCAAACACAAGCAGCTACAAAAAAAAAAAAAAAAACACCAGAAATAGAAGCTCGATTTGTCGCTAGTCGTTTTTAACAAAGAAAATGCCGCTAAGAGAATTAGGAAAGTCTCCGGTTCAACTCAGAACAGAATGAAAATTAAAAAATGCTCCCACGGATGTTTACACCAAAAGATCACTGATTCGCTCATTTCACTGTCAATCAAAAAGGGATTCAGCCTCAGACAGATCATCCAATTATCATGCAGAAGCTGAGCGTCCGGGCCAGCCGAGGCCAGCCCACTGCCCCATAGACCCCCAGACAGGCTGAGCGTCCGATGGGCGGGACAAAGCCCAGCATTTATCCAATGACTCGTCTCATTTGGCTGCAATCTTTGTGTCACTATTGAAGTCTGTGGTTTCACTGTGTGAAGCTGCGGGTTTGAGTGAGAGGAAAGTCGCATAAGAAGCTGATTCTGAATAAAAGTTGAGTGCGTTGTATTGTAATATTGGACATGCAAACCTACCTTTGTCTTGTTGTTTTTTCTTGTCTTCTAACTTTTCTCCGCTCCAGGGATAATTTCTTTTCTGAGACATGACTTACACTCACTTCATTCCTCACGATTAGTCATCGACCACCTGACCCAAGCGGTGCATCTAAATTTGCCCAACAGTGGCAGCAGCCAACAGGAGGCATCAATTAACCTAGTATTAGTATTTTGTCAAAATGAATTTATTTTTTTCGGGTGTACGAGGTCTGTCCAAAAACTAACAGACCTTTTTATTTTTTTCAAAAACTATATGGATTTGAATCAGTGTGATTGCATCAGCCAAGCTTGAATCTTCATGCGCATGCGTGAGTTTTTCCATGCCTGTCGGTTGCGTCATTCGCCTGTGGGCAGGCTCTGAGTGAGGAGTGGTCCACCCCTCCCGTCGGCAGTGATCCAGCCTGTCAAATGGCCGCTCGGCGCGCCGCGAGCCCTCCGCTGGTGGGCCGTCTTTAAAAAGGTTGTAACAGTCCATAATCCGCGTGACGCCGACAGAATCTTCACCGATATCCAACTGAATCTATCGAATGGTTTCCAACTGCCTGTCTCTAACAGTTTCTGAAAAAAATTTCATGGAGCAAAGCGGCAAGCCTCTCAGCAAGTTCTCAGACAAAAGAAATCCGACAGGAGGGGTGGACCAGTGCTCACTCAAAGCCTGCCCACAGGCGAATGACGCAACCGACAGGCGTTGAAAAACTCATGCATGCGCACGAAGGTTCAAGCTTGGCTGATGTAATCACACGTGATTCAAATCCATACGATACTTTTTGGACAGACCTCGTAATACAATTTCGGTAAATTATTCAATATTATTTTAATTTCATGTATATATTTACTTTTTTATCACAATGTCTCGGTGCTCTCGTGGCCCCCTGTTGGCGTGGAGGCCCTAAGCGACCGCGTAGTTGGCGTATGCCTTGGGCTGGCTCTGATAGTGTCAGTGGTTTGTACTCTAGTACACAGTTCCTGGAACTTGTTCCATCTGCTACATGATTCCATTTCAATAAATCTTGACCACGTGTCCATAAAAGTGTCATAGATCCGTTTTATATCCACTTGGACTTTTCCAGCCAGTTGTTACCTCCTACACCGATCTTCACATTAGTATTAACCCTTGTAGAGAGTCACACGAATAACCCAGAGCTTAACCCCCCCAACAAGACCCGTTGAAAAATGTCCCTCCACCCTGCTGGTCTCATACCTGTCCCTGTCTCCATCCCTGGTCTCATACCTGTCCCTGGTCCTGTCCCCTGTCCCTGGTCTCATACCTGTCCCTGTATCAGTCCCTCATCTCATACCTGTCCCTGGTCTCATGCCTGTCCCTGGTCCTCTCCCGGTCCCTGGTCTCATACCTGTCCCTGGTCTCATAGCTGTCCCTGATCTCATACCTGTCTCTGGTCCTCTCCCAGTCCCTGGTCTCATAGCTGTCCCTGATCTCATACCTGTCTCTGGTCCTCTCCCGGTCCCTGGTCTCATAGCTGTCCCTGGTCTTGTAATTTCAGTTTCAATTATTTCATTTATATAGCGCCAAATCACAACAGAGTTGCCTGTCTAACCTTACCTGTGTGAACTTGTACCTGTCCTGATCTCATACCCGTCTCTGGTCCTCTCCCGGTCCCTGGTCTCATAGCTGTCTCTTGTCTCATACCTGTTCCTGGTCCTCTCCGGTCCCTGGTCCTCGTACCTGTTCCTGGTCTCGTACCGGTCCCTGGTCTCGTACCTGTCCCTGGTCTCGTACCTGTCCCTGGTCTCGTACCTGTCCGTGGTCTTGTACCTGTCCCTGGTCTCATACTGTCCCTGGTCTTGTACCTGTCCCTGGTCTCATACCTGTCTCGGACCTGTCCCTGGTCTTGTACCTGTCCCTGGTCTCATACCTGTCTCGTACCTGTCCCTGGTCTTGTACCTGTACCTGGTCTCATACCTGTTCCTGGTCTCGTACCTGTCCATGGTATCGTACCTGTCCGTGGTCTCGTACCTGTCCCTGGTCTCTTACCTGTCCCTGGTTTCGTACCCTGTCCCTGGTCTTGTACCTGTCCCTGGTCTTGTACCTGTCCCTGGTCTCATACCTGTCTCGTACCTGTCCCTGGTCTTGTACCTGTACCTGGTCTCGTACCTGTTCCTGGTCTCATACCTGTCCGTGGTCTCGTACCTGTCCATGGTATCGTACCTGTCCATGGTTTCGTACCTGTCCGTGGTCTCGTACCTGTCCCTGGTCTCGTACCTGTCCCTGGTCTTGTACCTGTCCATGCTTCGTACCTGTCCCTGGTCTTGTACCTGTCCCTGGTCTTGTACCTGTCCCTGGTCTTGTACCTGTCCCTGGTCTCATCAGTTTATGTTCTACCCTGTAAACCTTTTAATAGTGACAATAAAACACTCAGGGAAGCAGAGCCTGAATCCTGCGAACATCAAGGTTATTTTAAAATGAACAAAGAAGGTGAGTTTGGTGAGGAGGAGGAGCGTGATGTTCGGGTTTACTCTCACTTCGGTCACACTTTGACGGTAGCTTTTGGCAGAATGTCTGTAAGCCGGCGTGTGTTCACTTTGTATGAAGATTCATCATTTTGCCCTCATTGGAAAAATTCATTTTCTGTGTTTTGACTATCAGTGTTATATTCTGACCTCTGACCTCAGTAGCTGTCAGGTAGTCTTCATTTGAACAAGCACCATGAAAGCACGTGATTTATCTCAAATTAAATTGCCCCCCCATTCCAGTGATCGACCTCATGAATTTTCATTGGGTGCTGTGAGAGTGTGAGAATGTCCTCAGCTTACTGAATTCAGAGATAAAAGTAAAACTTGACCGAGGCGATTAGCCCGTGTTGCTGACAAATATGAGCAATGGCTCGCCTCAGTGTCCCCATCGCGGCCTTGCAACTCTGTGATACAGAGCGCACTCATTGGCTGTAGATTGGTCACGGGAGCTCAGCGTGACACATCGCTGTGCTAACAATCTTTGCCATTCTAAGAGCTTCCATTCATCTTTTCACAAGCCCATTCTGCTCTAATCTCATTGGACACTCTGCAGGTTCTGCGGCTCGTCAGCGGGAAGCTTAAGGCACCTGGCAGGTTGTTTAGAGGGAAGCTTGTAAATGCCTGTGGTTAAATCGGGTCCAAACACAGGCCGAGCACTGCCGGGGGACAGGGGAGGGGTCGATGTGGTTGTCAGGTCCAGTTTGTGTTTTGGTTTCTTAGTCGAAGAGGAATGAGAGAATGTGACCCGGGGCTCATACCAACCTGTTGATCAGGTCTTCTCTGGACTCTGAACCAGTCCAGAACCGCCGTACATGGACTGCGGGGAATCATGGCACTGGGCTGTACATACTTCAATAACAGTACAAAGACATTCTGTGGAGACCAACACATCGATGTGCCACAGCCCAGAGATACACGCTTGGCTGTGTATTTCTGGCTGTGGCACATCGTGGCTGTGGCCAAGCGTGTATCTCCACAGCCACAGCGCTGATCTCGCAGCCACAGCCACAGCGTCCAGGACGCTGTGGCACATTCAGGAATGCATCACATGTTCCGAGTATTTTCCTACAGTGCATTTGTTATGCCTCACCTGGGCCTCAAGCACCTCTAATTCAGTGGTGTCCAAAGTGTTCCAGAAAGGGCCAAGAGGGGGCAGATTTTCTCTGCAGCCACTGACTCCACCAGGTGATTTCACTGATGAACATCACTTTGAGCAGATGGATAAGTTCATCAGTGAAATGAAACAAATGAAACAAGAAAAGTAAATGGTCCCAGAGCAGAATGTGGAGCTCCACCTCTGAAAATATTAGTCAGTCAGGATATGAGCTTCCATCTCCAGACACTTTCTGATCTGGAGCCAGAGAACTCTACCATCGTAAAGTGGGCAGGAGGACATGTGAGCAGTGCTGCCAGGTTGGGTTGCCCAATGAGGCGGTTTGAATTTTATTTTGCAGGTAATTCCAGGAATTCCAAGGCACGGTCAGGGAGCGGAGGGTAACCTCAGAGCTGCGCCTCTGCTTTGTGTGGATGATGTGGTTCTGTTTCCGCCATGAGGTCCTCTGATGCACACTGAGCAGGTCTGAGGCTGAGTGTGAAGTGAATGGATTGGCTCAGTGGAGAGTTACTGCCCCGTCTGGAGGAGTTGAAATATCTTGTTCACAAGCAGAGGTAAGTTGGCGATCTGCTGCCACCGTGACCCCGGAGCCGGACAAGCGGCAGAAAATGACCTGAAATATTATTGTGCCATTTGTGCCACTCACTCCCTCAGTGCAAATTTTTGAGCTCTTTGAGTCTTTGCGCGCACAGTCACAAAAGGAGCCACTGACTCCGAGAGTCGTACTTTAGAGCCGGGGCACGTACAGCTCTCTGTTCCCAGCCGACGCCCTGTGAATTATGCTGATCCTGCAGCAAGATTCTGTGACACATTTAATTCCTTCCCTTGTATCTCAACCACATTTTCTCTTAATGTAGAGGCACAGATTCACTCATCCAGTGGTCACTGCAACACTTTGGTGTAGAACACATGAAGCAAATAATCCCCCCTGACAGAACAAAAACACTCCAACCTAAAAAAAAAGGTGAGTGTCAGGCAAATATGTCTGAAACCTCTTATCCTCTTAAACCAAATGATAATCAGAACACGACCTAAAATGCCAGATCAGCCTGCTTTTCAGATATTATGTCTAAAAACAACCACATTCCCCAAACTCTTTTTAAAGTAATTAATTAGGTGGTTTGTTCTTGTTCTTTCCTGAAGGACTCCTCAGTTATTTTGTTGAGAAGGTTGAGAATATTAGGTCTCATATCCAACCTGATTTTCGCCCTCTTCTTATTTCTCAAGTGAACTCTCCCTCCTTCATCCAGTTCTAACCACAAATCTGTCTTTTTGTCCCCCATGAAATAAGGGGGACCTTTGAAGTGGACACTGTCCATCTGTGACATTTTGAGAGCCGGAGATTTTCCTGTTGCCCCTTTCTGGCACATTACTATTATTTGGATTTTTTTTTCCCACTCATATTTCACTGTCCCGCCGTGAAACAGGGGAACCATTGAAATGGGCTACATGTCTGTGTCCGTGCTTATTTGTTTAATTTGTCACCGCATCAGCAGAACAGGCGGGAGACCTCAGCCGAGCATTGGCTTGTTGTGCCCTTGATGTCATCCTGCCTAAGGTCCTTAAAGAAGTATTTCCCACTATTTGTCCTTTTATTTTGAATATTTTTTTTTCACAGTGCTCTTCTTTCAGATGTTTTCCCAGATACATTTAAGCATGCCATTATTAAACCATTATTTAAAATCTCAAAATTATCCCTTTTGTATAAAATCCTGGAAATGAATCATCTCCACACAATTAACAACATTTAAGGACAGTACATTGCGTTTGGTCTGGAGATAATACAAAAACCACACAATTAGGACCCAAGCGTGTTATCATGATCGCCAAGAAAGACCAGGTGGAACAGTTGGATGGAAACTGGATGTTGTGGAAAAGGCAAATGAACGGGTTCCTGGATCTGGAGTGAACAACTAGAAAACTTACTTTGTCATAAAGGGGCTAACGATACTACAGTAAATACAACAAAGTCAGAAGACCAGAGGTACTGTGAGAATGATGGAATTATCTGGCAAAGATTGGAGTTGATCTGGGGAATCAATAGCCTGATGTTTAAGATGTGACAGCTGCCACGTGTGTCCAACATCAGCAATCAGCAGCCAGGCGTCTACAGTGTCAGTGGCAGGAGCAGAGAGAGAGAAAAAGAACGCAAGGCCAACACCAAACACACAACAAGTCTTTAACAATGTCTTTAACAACTTCCAATGTGGTTTTAGAGCCGGCCATAGCAATGAGACAGCCCTCGTCAGGGAAACTCTTATACCTCAGTGATGTTTTGGTACAGCTGACCACTGCATCATCTCAGACACTGGGTGAGAATGAAGGGCTAAGCTCTCAACTTCTTCTGTACGTACCTCACAAATAGAGCCATATTCTGTTCCCCTGAGTGAGACATCTGCCTCCTCAGCCCAGTTGAGCTGTGGTGTACCTCAAGGTTCTATTCTGGGTCTACTCATGTTTTCCATTTACGTGCTTCACTGAGCCAGATCATTCAATCCCATAATGTCCTCTTCCATTTTAATGCACATGACACACTATCATACCTACCATTGAATCCCCCTGATATCAGCGGTCAAACTAATCTCCTTTCATGGCTTACAGTTAAAATGTAGATGTCTCAGAATTTCTTTACTTCAAAAATGTCAAGTCTGAGGTAATCTTGTTTGGTCCCCCAGTACCTCCAATTCTGGGTTCACTTGCAGAAAATGTTACGTAGACTGCAAGAAATTTGGGAATAAACTTTGACTCTAAACTCTGTTTTGATGATCAGATCAAAAGTGTTGTGAAATTCTGCTTCTTTCAACTGAAGGTGATCTCTAAAATCAAGTCCTTTTTACCCACCCCTGATCTCCACAAAGTGGTTCACATTTTTATTCATTCTAGATTTGAGGACTGTAACACACTTTACTCTGGCATCAGTCAGGCTCCGTCCATCACCTCTTAATTTTCTTTTAATTGCTTTAAAGCAGGGGTGCTCAAGTTCGGTCCTCGAGAGCCACCTTCCTGATACTCCAACACACCTGAATCCAATGAAAGACTCGTTAGCAGGCTTTTAATGAGCCTTTCATTGGAGTCAGGTGTGTTGGAGCAGGGAGACAACTAAGAGTGTCAGGAAGGTGACTCTCAAGGACCAAACTTCAGCACACCTGCTTTAAAGGCATTAAAGAGACTTGCTCCAGCTTATGTCTCTGAATTATTAAATCATCGGTGTGCGCCCGCATGACCGCTCAGACCTGCAGGCCTCAGACCCTGTTGGTTATTCCTAAGGCCGGGTTCACACGGCAGGATAATCAGGCCGATATCGGACCTGATCTTCCCCTTCCGACATTCTTAAGGACGCACCGACAGTCGTGATGTCGTTAAAGATAATCTTATCAGATATTCACAGTGTAATTTCACAGTGTAATCTTCACGTGCCTAACTAAAGCACTCCCTCTGCTGAATCACCTCTAAATTATTTACACATTATTCACTTTGTGTGTTTTTAGGAATCCGCTAGCTTAGCGCAGCTACTAGCTCTTAGCCGGTTTAGCATGGCGGCTTCTCCTGTCTCTCCCGCACTTTCCTGCTCTGGGTGTGAAATGTTTAGTTATTCCTCGGCCTCCTTTAGCAGTAATGGTACTTGTAAAAAGTGTAGCTTATTCGTAGCTTTGGAGGCCAGGCTGGGCGAATTGGAGACTCGGCTCCGCACCTTGGAAAATCCTACAGCTACCCAGGCCCCTGTAGTCGGTGCGGACCAAGGTAGCTTAACCGCCATTAGTTCCCCTCCGGCAGATCCCGAGCAGCCGGGAAAGCAGGCCAACTGGGTGACTGTGAGGAGGAAGTGTAGTTCTAAACAGAAGCCCCGTGTACACCGCCAACCCGTTCACATTTCTAACCGTTTTTCTCCACTCGGCGACACACCCGCTGAGGATCAAACTCTGCTTATTGGCGACTCTGTTTTGAGAAATGTGAAGTTAGCGACACCAGCAACCATAGTCAATTGTCTTCTGGGGACCAGAGCAGGCGACATTGAAGGAAATTTGAAACTGCTGGCTAAGTCTAATCGTAAATTTGGTAAGATTGTAATTCACGTCGGCAGTAATGACACCCGGTTACACCAATCGGAGGTCACTAAAATTAACATTGAATCGGTGTGTAACTTTGCAAAAACAATGTCGGACTCTGTAGTTTTCTCTGGGCCCCTCCCTAATCGGACCGGGAGTGACATGTTTAGCCGCATGTTCTCCCTGGATTGCTGGCTGTCTGAGTGCTGTCCAAAAAATGAGGTGGGCTTCATAGATAATTGGCAAAGCTTCTGGAGAAAACCTGGTCTTGTTAGGAGAGACGGCATCCATCCCACTTTGGATGGAGCAGCTCTCATTTCTAGAAATCTGGCCAATTTTCTTAAATCCTCCAAACCGTGACTATCCAGGGTTGGGACCATGAAGTAGAGTTGTAGTCTTATACACCTCTCTGTAGCTTCTCTCTCCCCTGCCATCCCCTCATTACCCCATCCCCGTAGAGACGGTGCCTGCTCCCAGACCACCAATAACCAGCAAAAATCTATTTAAGCATAAAAATTCAAAAAGAAAAAAAAATATAGCACCTTCAACTCCACCACAGACTAAACTATTAAATATTAGATCTCTCTCTTCTAAGTCCCTGTTAGTAAATGATATAATAACTGATCAACATATTGATTTATTCTGCCTTACAGAAACCTGGTTACAGCAGGATGAATATGTTAGTTTAAATGAGTCAACACCCCCGAGTCACACTAACTGTCAGAATGCTCGTAGCACGGGCCGAGGGGGAGGATTAGCAGCAATCTTCCACTCCAGCTTATTAATTAATCAAAAACCCAGACAGAGCTTTAATTCATTTGAAAGCTTGACTCTTAGTCTTGTCCATCCAAATTGGAAGTCCCAAAAACCAGTTTTATTTGTTATTATCTATCGTCCACCTGGTCGTTACTGTGAGTTTCTCTGTGAATTTTCGGACCTTTTGTCTGACTTAGTGCTTAGCTCAGATAACATAATTATAGTGGGCGATTTTAACATCCACACAGATGCTGAGAATGACAGCCTCAGCACTGCATTTAATCTATTGTTAGCAGTGTTGCCACAGTTACTTTGAAAAAGTAATCCAATTACTGATTACTCCTTGAAAAAGTAACTTAGTTACTTTACTGATTACTCAATTGTAAAAGTAACTAAGTTAGATTACTAGTTACTTTTTTAGTTACTTTCCCCAGCTGCCGACAACAACTCACTTATAGTCACCCTTTCTTGACTTCAATGAAAATAAATACTTGTTTTATAAAAAGTAAAATAAAGACCTCTTTCTTGACCTCATATTTAACTGTTGACAGCACTGTAACAGTAAAACTTGCAATTTCAAACCTACATTGTTTAGAAATGTAACTATTAAATTCTAACTCCCTAAACATTTTACTTGTCGAAATTATTATTATTTTAAGCAATATTAGTAGTTGTAGTAAAAAAAAGGCTTCAAAACTGGACCTTTAATCTAGGGGTGTTGTGAGGGGGGCACATCCCTGCCCCACGCCCCCCATTCCATCTGGATTCGCCCCTGCTTTGGCGTTTGAGCACAAAGAATGGATAACATTTATTTATGCAGAAAACATGACCAGATTTACAGGTAAGAAAGTTTTATTGCGTTTTCACATCATGTGGTCCTCAGAAAGACAGTTTAGGTGCATTTGAGTGGAAAATAGTGTTAGTTGTTGACGCGTCGCGGAGGATCAGCTGTTTTTAACGAGACGATACGGAGCGGCTCAGCTCAGAATTCTAAATAAAGGAGGGGAAAAAGTATAAAAATGTCTTTGTAAAGCTCAGTGCAGGTGTGCTGATCACCGCGCTTTAAGAGGTGAGGACGAGTCGAGCAGCTGCAAAAAACCGTGGATGAAAAGCTCACAGCTCGCTTAAAGTGTGCAGTTCAGTCGAACCCCGACCTCCTGCCCACAGACCAAGTTTAATGCTGCTGTCGACCCACAATGAAAAATAATAGTAACGCACAGTGACATGGAGAAGTAACTTTAATCTGATTACTGATTTGGAAAGATTAACGCATTAGATTACTCGTTACTAAAAAAAGTGGTCAGATTAGAGTAACGCGTTAGTAAGTAACGCGTTACCGGCATCACTGATTGTTAGACTCCATTGGCTTTGCTCAAAATGTAAATGAGTCCACCCACCACTTTAATCATACCTTAGATCTTGTTCTGACTTATGGTATGGAAATTGAAGACTTAACAGTATTCCCTGAAAACTCCCTTCTGTCTGATCATTTCTTAATAACATTTACATTTACTCTGATGGACTACCCAGCAATGGGGAATAAGTTTCATTACAGTAGAAGTCTTTCAGAAAGTGCTGTAACTAGGTTTAAGGATATGATTCCTTCTTTATGTTCTCCAATGCCATATACCAACACAGGGCACAGTAGCTACCTAAATTCTGTGAGTGAGATAGATTATCTCGTCAATAGTTTTATATCCTCTTTGAGGACAACTTTGGATGCTGTAGCTCCTCTGAAAAAGAGAACCTTAAATCAGAAGTGCCTGACTCGGTGGTATAATGCACAAACTCACAGCTTAAAGCAGATAACCCGTAAGCTGGAGAGGAAATGGCATCTCACTAATTTAGAAGATCTTCACTTAGCCTGGAAAAAGAGTCTGTTGCTCTATAAAAAAGCCCTCCGTAAAGCTAGGACATCTTACTACTCATCACTAATTGAAGAAAATAAGAACAACCCCAGGTTTCTTTTCAGCACTGTAGCCAGGCTGACAAAGAGTCAGAGCTCTACTGAGCCAAGTATTCCTTTAACTTTAACTAGTAATGACTTCATGACTTTCTTTGCTAATAAAATTTTAGCTATTAGAGAAAAAATTACTCATAACCATCCCAAAGACATATTGTTCTCTTTGGCTGCTTTCAGTGATGCTGGTATTTGGTTAGACTCTTTCTCTCCAATTGTTCTGAGTTATTTTCATTAGTTACTTTCTCCAAACCATCAACATGTCTATTAGACCCCATTCCTACCAGGCTGCTCAAGGAAGCCCTACCATTAATTAATGCTTCGGTCTTAAATATGATCAATCTATCTTTATTAGTTGGCTATGTACCACAGGCTTTTAAGGTGGCAGTAATTAAACCATTACTTAAAAAGCCATCACTTGACCCAGCTATCTTAGCTAATTATAGGCCAATCTCCAAGCTTCCTTTTCTCTCAAAAATTCTTGAAAGGGTAGTTGTAAAACAGCTAACTGATCATCTGCAGAGGAATGGTCTATTTGAAGAGTTTCAGTCAGGTTTTAGAATTCATCATAGTACAGAAACAGCATTAGTGAAGGTTACAAATGATCTTCTTATGGCCTCAGACAGTGGACTCATCTCTGTACTTGTTCTGTTAGACCTTAGTGCTGCTTTTGATACTGTTGACCATAAAATTTTATTACAGAGATTAGAGCATGCTATAGGTATTAAAGGCACTGCGCTGCAGTGGTTTGAATCATATTTATCTAATAGATTACAATTTGTTCATGTAAATGGGGAATCTTCTTCACAGACTAAGGTTAATTATGGAGTTCCACAAGGTTCTGTGCTAGGACCAATTTTATTCACTTTATACATGCTTCCCTTAGGCAGTATTATTAGACAGCATTGCTTAAATTTTCATTCTTACGCAGATGATACCCAGCTTTATCTATCCATGAAGCCAGAGGACACACACCAATTAGCTAAACTGCAGGATTGTCTTACAGACATAAAGACATGGATGACCTCTAATTTCCTGCTTTTAAACTCAGATAAAACTGAAGTTATTGTACTTGGCCCCACAAATCTTAGAAACATGGTGTCTAACCAGATCCTTACTCTGGATGGCATTACCCTGACCTCTAGTAATACTGTGAGAAATCTTGGAGTCATTTTTGATCAGGATATGTCATTCAATGCGCATATTAAACAAATATGTAGGACTGCTTTTTTGCATTTGCGCAATATCTCTAAAATCAGAAAGGTCTTGTCTCAGAGTGATGCTGAAAAACTAATTCATGCATTTATTTCCTCTAGGCTGGACTACTGTAATTCATTATTATCAGGGTGTCCTAAAAGTTCCCTGAAAAGCCTTCAGTTAATTCAAAATGCTGCAGCTAGAGTACTGACAGGGACTAGAAGGAGAGAGCATATCTCACCCATATTGGCTTCTCTTCATTGGCTTCCTGTTAATTCTAGAATAGAATTTAAAATTCTTCTTCTTACTTATAAGGTTTTGAATAATCAGGTCCCATCTTATCTTAGGGACCTCATAGTACCATATCACCACAATAGAGCGCTTCGCTCTCAGACTGCAGGCTTACTTGTAGTTCCTAGGGTTTGTAAGAGTAGAATGGGAGGCAGAGCCTTCAGCTTTCAGGCTCCTCTCCTGTGGAACCAGCTCCCAATTCAGATCAGGGAGACAGACACCCTCTCTACTTTTAAGATTAGGCTTAAAACTTTCCTTTTTGCTAAAGCTTATAGTTAGGGCTGGATCAGGTGACCCTGAACCATCCCTTAGTTATGCTGCTATAGACGTAGACTGCTGGGGGGTTCCCATGATGCACTGAGTGTTTCTTTCTCTTTTTGCTCTGTATGCACCACTCTGCATTTAATCATTAGTGATTGATCTCTGCTCCCCTCCACAGCATGTCTTTTTCCTGGTTCTCTCCCTCAGCCCCAACCAGTCCCAGCAGAAGACTGCCCCTCCCTGAGCCTGGTTCTGCTGGAGTTTTCTTCCTGTTAAAAGGGAGTTTTTCCTTCCCACTGTCGCCAAGTGATTGCTCACAGGGGGTCGTTTTGACCGTTGGGGTTTTTCCGTAATTATTGTATGGCTTTTGCCTTACAATATAAAGCGCCTTGGGGCAACTGTTTGTTGTGATTTGGCGCTATATAAATAAAATTGATTCGATTTGATATTCCTGCCGTGTGTGGTGTGTTAAGAGCGCTCTTATATGGTCGGAAGGACGTCAGGAGCCCTCCGATCGCAAATCGGGGGTATTCAACATGTTGGATTTTCTTGGCCCGATATCGCTGTGTGTGTTGTGTCTTCCGACCAAAACGAGCACGCAGCCTGCTGAATGTGACGTTCAGCCAATCAGAAAGCGAGGTGATGGACGCACGGAGTGGAAAATAAAATCAAAACAGCTGTTCTGACTTACCAGAAAGTCCAGTGGTCCTGTCTCTACTCCTTTAAAGAACACCTTTTCTTTTTGTATCATTTTTCCCTCTGTTTTAAATAGTCCACAAAGTACCTCTGTTTGTTTACTCTGAGGTCACGTTTAATCTCGAGAGATTTTGCAAGATTTCCTGTCTGAGCTGTGAATGTCCGTGCGTGAAATCTGTTCGTGTGTGGTGTTGTTCTTGCCGTGTGGCTGAACACCACACACTGTACGACCAAACCTGTCAGATCCATGATTTTTTTTATCTTCACGTGTGTGGTCTCTCAGGTTTTGGAAACCTAAAGATAATTTTAAAATCCTGTCGTGTGAACCAGGCTTAAGTCACAGTTGGTGATGGATAGAAATTGAGGCTTTTCTGTTCGAGTCCCATCACTCTGGAGCTCCGCCCACTGAACTCAGAGGCTCGACATCATTAGCTTCTTTTAAATCCCGTCTTAAAACCTTTTTGCTTATGAAGGCTTTTGGAAATGTCTGATCTGCATCCACGGATGTATTTGTTATTGTTTCTTTTAATTTATTCATTCCTGTTTGATTTTATTTTGTTAGATTTTGCCTCATGAAGAGTTCTCTTCATATTTATTGGTTTTAACTCTTGTTATGCACTTTGTAACTGTGTTAAGAAGAGCGGTATATAAATAATATTTATTAGTTTTAAACTATTTTTTCCCCAGTCAGTGAGATTTTGTTGTGCTGCTCCCAGTCCGCTCAGGGCCACCACGGGACATTTGCCACGGGATCCACATGTTCTAGTTTTTCTTGCACTGCTCCCACTGCATAAGAACAGTGGGCCTCGGGTTAACCCTAACATGAAGTTATTCTCTTGGGAGACAAACACGCTCACTGTTCATACCACTGCGCTGTCACGCTGCTCTGTACGTCACACTGCCATATCCACATGTGCTTTGTTACTGTCTGTTTAGAGTTGAGGAGGCTGAACATTAATGGGACAAAACAGACTCTGCACTTCATTACATTTTCAGACGAATTTACATCCTGTGACAGAATGGTGGCGCCAGCATGTAGTGTGCCAAGACTACCCCTCCCATAGCCATTCTCCTTTTATTATCATCATCATGCAAACTTTACATTGGATAGTATAAAATCTATAGTATTTTATGTAAACTGTATTTTTTTTTTACATATAGTGCAGCAGATAACTGAAACAATCCTTCACTTGGTGATGCAAGCATCAGATTTGAAATGAACATTTTTCATAAATCAGTGTTTGAGGAAAAAGCGCAGGCCACTTGAAAATCCAATATGGCAGCCAGGTAGGAGTCAATGAAGAATTGCACAGGGGTCAAAATCTAAAAATGCTCCAATCATATTGAAAGCTATACCACACTATGTGTCTGGTCACAAAGATTGCTAAAAGGTATAGTTTGGATGATCTATGACTGAATGTTCTGGAGTTATGGGGTAAAAACAGCAAGAATGGTGACAAAGGTCAATTTCAGTTTGTACAGGAGTCAAAAGTTAAAGTTGCCCCAATTTTGGTAAAACGTGGCGCAAATTATTGGTTGAAGTAATAGGTTTAATAAATTGAATAGTTTTGACTGTGTTGAATGCTTGGTTTGCAAAGTAAATGTTAAACAATGTCAACATCCATTGGATTCTATGACATATGACAGATGTTACCCTGTAATGTGACAACCGAGCATGACACATGGTGCAAACTATTCCTTTTTAAAACCCTATTAGCTCAACCAATAATTTGCATCCATTTACAAAATTGAGCAACTTTATCTTTTGACCCCTATACAAACTGAAACTGACCTTTGTCACCATTCTTGCTGTTTTCACCCCATAACATTCAGTAATAGATAGTCCAAACTATACCTTTTTGGAATATTTATGATCAGACAAATATGTGTTGACAAAAATGTGTTATACTTTCAATATGATTGGAGTGTTTTTTAGATTTGACCCTGTGTAATTCTTCATTGACCCCTACCTGGCCAGCACTTTTTTCTCAAACACTGATTTATGAAGAACATTCATGCCAAATTTTATGCTTGCATCACCAAGTGAACAATTCTGGCCATAAATCATACTTATCTGCTTCACTAATAATTATTCTGATAACCACAGCTGCTGTTTTTGTTAACATCAAAACAAAGGATTTTTTTTTCATTCTAAGAAATGAAACACAGAGGTTTTAAATGTAATTAATACCATTATTTTTAATATACTTGCAATTTTTAATTTTGGGGATTGAAGTAATAATGTTTCATTTGATTATTGTTTTGCACTTCACTGACAATGTTATGTGGAAAAAGTTACCTTAACTTTATCAATTAAATTCAACGTTTTAGTTCTTAGAGTGTAGAATGTGTCCTCCTGATGGAGAAGACCACATCCACAGAAATGATGATGACCTCAGCAGAAAGGTTACCATGAATGTTTCACTCTGTCCTTATGAGCGAGGTGCATCTTTTTTATTTTTTTATTATTGTCAACTGTTTTCGGCGAGCGCACTGTGAGCGTAGGGTCAAGGGCAGAGACACAGAGACCAAAGTTTAGAGCCAAACCTAGTCTGAATACGGTCACTGAGCCTGGATGAATACAAGGACGCCAGCACAGCGCGGCATGCTTAGCAGGTATTGAGGCGGGCCACGCCACATAATTGGATTGTGGGTCTGCCACGGTATTTATGTCACTTCACTTCGTATCAATCCCAAAACAGGCGTGGTAACGGCGTGGGGATCTCCCATGGTGACGGGGCTTTGCCTTATTCAGAAAGAATGGAGAGAAAAGAGCCAAGCCTCATTTAATTCACGTTTAATTCTCACTCAAACCGTTTTAAGGCCTGGTGTTATTTGCATAACAGGGAAAAGGGACTCTGCCTTCTCAGTGTGTGTGTGTGTGTGTGTGTGTGTGTGTGTGTGTGTGTGGCAGAGAACAGGAACAGTGTTGTGGCGCTGAGTATGTAGTAGGCTTATATATGCATACGCTGAGGGACAAGCGTTCTCACAAGGATCAGCAGACAGACCGTGTCTCCGCACTTTCAGGCGTACCACCGTTTATTTACACATTCAAATTGTGCGTGTGATGGCATTTGCATGACACAGCTCCATCGCAGGCACGGTTACATTTGTCAGCTCGCTTTGTGCTCATTTGAAGCGGTCAGAAACAGAATTTAACTTTATGACAAAACAGAGACGCGTGAAACATTTTTATGGGTTTTTTTGCCGTATCATGCACAGAAGGTTTTACAGCGCTTCACACGGCGCTAAAACCTAAACGCGGCCACAACACCTCCACTTTAAGACAACTCAAACAAATGTAGAAAATGTGTAGAAGTACCTAAAACATCTGCATCAACAGACTGTTGTATCATTTGGCATGTTCTTTGATGAGCACTCTGGAAGTCTCTCATGTGGAGCACGTCAGCGTGAGAAACCTTAACGTTAGCAGTCAGACAGATTTAACCAGTTAGAAACCCACTGAGATCGAAACCTCTTTTATGAGGAACACACGAGCACTGCGGAGGTACAGAGACGTGACGGAGACGTGAGGCAATATTTCATGGGGAACACAGATAAAACATTTTTTCTACCAGTTTGTGCATACAAGGCCACAGCAGTGCTTCTTCTGTGAAGGTGACATACAGGAGGTCCAGCTTCATCCCAGTGACACAAACAAATACCACAAACTATCATAAAAACAGCACAATGCAGATGAAGCGTGCGCAGATCACAAGTCTGTGCAACCATCTCAGTCAGAGTGACGCCTCCTCCAGTGGCCACGTTGCCACCACCTGAGGAATCCATTGTCCTTTGTGATCCCATCACCCAACACTTATTTCCTGAATTGTCCAGGCTGCTGTTTTTATTGGGCGTGCTGTGGTGAGCAGCAGTGCTCCCTAAATTCCAGTAGCACATCATGTGTGGCGCAAGAGGAGCACATACACTGGATAAGGTCTACTCTAACATCAAGCAGTGCTTCAGGGCTAAGCCATGACCACACCTGGGACAGTCAGATTATCCGCCGTGCTCCTAATCCCAGCAGACACCCCCTTCACGAAGAAGGCTCTTATTACATCCAGAACTGTCAGAACATGGTCTGAACGTTCCCTTCATCAGCTGCAGGACTGCTTTGAGTCAGCAAACTGGGATGCTTCTGAACATCAGGACTTAGAGCAGACTGTCCCGGGCGCTGTGTGTATGTCACAGTGACACTGGATGAACACTGTTACTGTGAACAAGAACTTTTCAGTTCTATGCTAACAAAAAGCCCTGGACGACCAGAGAAGTGCAGCGGTTGCTCTGGGAGATCGGCGCCGTGTTCAGGTCTGGAGATGTGGCATCAGAGCAGCCGAGGCTGCCTACAGGAGGTGGATCTAGGACTGCTTCAACACCAGTGACCCAAGACAGGTGTGGCAATGGGTCCAGCACATTACCAACTACAGATCCAACAACCTCCTGGCTACTGATGGTGATGGTTCTCTGGCAGAGGAGTTGAATCACTTCTTTGTATGTTTTGAGGTGAAGTCATGACAGTCAGCCACACTGGATCCACCAGTCCACAGCAGTTGATCTTCATGGTGATGAGGTGAGGTGCACGCTGAGGGCTGTGAATCCAAGGAAAGCTGCAGGACCTGATGGCATCACTGGAAAGGTAATCAGGGACAAACCAGCTGCACAAACCAGCTGGCTGAAGTTTTTACCAACAACTTACATTTCCCAGTCCAGCGTCCCACCCTGCCTGAAGTCCTCTGTGATCGTGTCTCTCCCAAAGAAATCCACCATCAGCAGTGTGAACAAATGCTGTCCAGTGGCCCTTACACTGGTCATCATCAAAAAACTGGTCCACACACATACACTATCAGTTTGTCTACAGAGAAAATAGGTCAAGAGAAGATGCTGTGGCCACAGCTCTCCATGCTGCTCTGACTCACCTGGAGCAGCAGGAGAACTATGAAAGTCTACACTTTGAGGATTTGAGATGGGTGTCCAAAGTGTTGGACGTGGGACTGTCTCAGTCCATGAGGGCAGAGCAGAGACTTCACTTTCCGAGACCATCTCACACAAAAACTGCTCCTGTCCTTTGGCTGTTGCTCTGTATAGAGCAACCTCACTTACTGTATCTGTGGGCGGTTTTCCAGCTACACAGCTGCTGAGAGGAAGGTCCTCCAGAGGTCCAGCCTGACTGTGACCCTGCTGCTGGGAAGTTAGTACATCTTATGGCAATCTTCAGATGGGGACCAAAACATCAACTCCACCGCTGTCTGGAGTTGCCACCCAAAAATATGAGTGACTGGTGTACACTGGCAGGTCCAGGTGATGGTTCCAGTCCCACTGGTGCTGGTGAGAATGGCAAGCTGAGTGGCCGTGGTTGAACTGCTCCACCAGCCCATTGCTCTGGCAGCTGAGGGGTGTTGTCCTTGTCTTTCACTTGCTCATCATCCTGCATATAGCCAGGTCCATAAGTAGTTGGACAGTGTCACAACTGTCGTAATTTTGCTTCTGAATGAAGCGGAAATGAAAGAATCAATATGTGGCTTCACTGCAGACTTTCAGGTTCAATCCAACGAGTTTAACACAATATTACAATCACACACATCTTCAGTTGCTTATCCAAGATCAGGTCACGGGGGGCTGGAGTGTATCCCAGCAGTCACAGGGTGAGAGGCGGGTTCACCCTGGAGAGGATGACAGTCTTGTCACAAGCAAAATAGACAAAAAGTCTTCTTTATGCAGATGTTGAGTGATGCAACATGGCAGCTACAAGTGAAGGCAGCATGACGGCAGTGTGACGAATGTTTGATTTTTATAGTTATTTCTAATAATGTTTTTTGATTAAACTGTAAAACATCAAGCCTCAGTTCCATTTCTTTATCATAAAGGTTTGATAACAAAATGTTTGGAATTGCTGCCACATCTAATGAATACATTAGTAGAAATAAAAAAAATAAAGTAAAAAAATCCTCATCAGTCAGGCTCTATTATTATTATTATTATTATTATTATTATTATTATTATTATTATTATTATTATTATTATTATTACCACTTCTACATTTTTGCTGTCCAAGCACAATATTCTGCTACCACCTCATGAAATTTCAAACAAACTCCAGAACTATTTTTTTCCACCCTGCAAATTTTACATTTTGGAGCAGACCTACACACATCTATGTAGCCATGAAAGCGCTTTGAGCTTCTGATTCAGATAAACGCAGTCTATTTCTCATTAACTGTGTACTGGGAGACACACAGACAGACACTCTAATGTGGGGAACATGGAAAACCATCTTTCCTTGTCCTCTACAGCTCACCTTAAACCTGAAACGGCCTCTACTGACCCCCGCCCCAGGACACCCCGGACTAATCCCTGGCCCAAGCTTTGATTTGAACCTCAACGTTCTCCCTTCACGCCGCCGTCTGGCCAAGCGGAGCGCTGGATAAAGTGACTAGTCAGCTTCCTGCTGCTCTCTTCTCATTCTTTCTTGGCTTTGGACCCGTTAGATTAGCTCCCTGCCTCCGTCATGCAGACACTTTATGATGTGTGTGTGTGTGTGTGTGTGTGTGTGTGTGTGTGTGTGTGTGTGTGTGTGTGTGTGTGTGTGTGTGTGTGTGTGTGTGTGTGTGTGTGTGTGTGTTTGATGTGGTTTCCCAGTGGACAGTATTGTGCCAGGGCCTGAAACAGCTAATCCAGTCAGATTTAACTCAGTCAGGGATCTACTGCTCAGATTATGTCACTGAAATCAAACTCCGTCTTGTGTCCCGTGAAGCTGCTTTCTCTCCGTCTAATATCAGATCTTAAATTACAGGATGTGTTCGTTTGAACAGGACGCTGACTGGAGTCAAACTGCAAAGTTCTTCAGCAGGTGTGAAGTCCAACATCATGCCCAGTTGCAGGCACCAAACATAGTCCTGGACCGAGATAACTGATAACTGATTAATTTGCAAAACACTCGATGTGCATGTCAGGTTATCAGGGTGTGTGTGTGTGTGTGTGTGTGTGTGTGTGTGTGTGTGTGTGTGTGTGTGTGTGTGTGTGTGTGTGTGTGTGTGTGTGTGTGTGTGTGTGTTACCTCCACCAAGGAGGTTATGTATTCGGTCACGTCCGTTTGTTTGTTGGTTGGTTCGTTTGTGAGCAGGATTACTCAAAAAAATCCTCAATGGATTTCAATGACATTTTTACCAGCGGTGTATCTTGGTCTAACTTAGAAGTCATTAAATTTTGGTAATGATCCGGAACACGATCCGGATCCAGTAATTTTTTTAAGGATTTTTTATCATTGCAGGACAGGGCCAATTTCAACATTTTTGCATCTAACTTCATGAAGACGGGTCACAAAGGCTGAACAAAAATGAAGTTACAACACAACAATAATTTAGCATTTGTTTCTCCTCATTGAATAGACTTGTTACTAGAAAATAAAAATAAAAAAATCGTGTAGTTTCTCTTCACAAATACATTTGCTGAAGATCTAAGGGTTTAACCCTCTGGGGCCGACGCCGTCATATACGATGGCTGAGACCAAGCTTTACTAAATTATAAATAACTTTGTAATGATATGAGATAGAAACTTACTCTTTTTGCTGAAAAGTTAACGCCGCAGACTTTCAAGCCACCGTCCACCATCTTTGTACTCCTCATAGAAGCTGTGTGATGACGTGAGCAATATGAGTGTTCAATCAGAATTGGTTCACCATCACATGGTTTTCCAAAATCCAATCGTAGGGCAGATTCACCTCACGTGACACACCAAAGATTGTTTTTAGGAGTGATGTGTTACTAGTTGGCCCATTTGAATAGTCCCCTGGCTACTCCAATGCGCCCTGCCCCATTACGCACAGCGAAAGTGAAAGTGAGCAGACGGAGAGCCTCTCATCATCATCTCACGTGCTCAAACAGAGTGTGTGAGTATCAGGATTGCTCGACTAGTTTTACTGTGAATGTTACTGTTACTCCGGCGTAAAGCACTGTTTACCATATCAATGGAGCAAGGGGGGAGGGGCTTCTCCTCAAACTGAATGAGCCTCGAAGTGTGAATGTTGCTTTCAGAACAAACACACAGCCAACTTCATAGAAGGAGACGTTTGGGATGTGACCTTTGTGTAATAGCAGACAGAAATTGCTTTGACATGAAGACAAGCACAATGCATAGACCATTTTGTATATATTGTTCAAAATGTGCATTTGTGTTTATTGTTTGAACTTTTTTGTTGTACAGTCTTTTACACAAGAGCCCAAATTACCTTTATAAAGTGTCAAACCATTGTCTATGATAGTTTACTGTGTGTTTTGAATAAATGTGTGTGGAAAATTATTTTCTGCTTTACTTTTTCCTTTCTTATTTTTGATTGTAAACCTTTATTACACTTATAATTCACAACTATAGCATATATTTTTGAAAGTACAGGTTGTCCTAAAAAAGAGACATAAAACTTGGGGATGCAGGGAGAGCTGTTAACAGCAATAATAAAACATTTATGCCAGGCGAGTGAACTGTCCAAAAAA
This sequence comes from Thalassophryne amazonica, assembly GCF_902500255.1. Classification (NCBI taxonomy): domain Eukaryota; kingdom Metazoa; phylum Chordata; class Actinopteri; order Batrachoidiformes; family Batrachoididae; genus Thalassophryne; species Thalassophryne amazonica. Next base: position 7,135,440 of record NC_047110.1, on the reverse strand, counting down.
TGCCCTCGGACCTCGTAGGGTTAAGAAGAAAATGAGGCGATAATTGGTGAGTCACGACTGAAGCTTTGAAATAATGGATGCGCAGTGAACATAGCATCAGCAGCTTGTGTAGCTGTGGTGCTCTGATCGCTTCCTCCATCTTTTCTGATGAAATAATGCTGAATCTCTGTGGAACTGAGACAGATGATGACTGGAGGCAGTTTGAAGCAGAAACGAGGCGATAATCAGTGAACCGCGGCTAATGACACTTGCAGTGAAGGCAGGACGGACCAATTTTTAGGGGGAACCCTTCGGTTGACGACATCAATGCTTCGCTGTATCCATGACACCACAGATCCACCTTGGGCTCTGGATGGTAACCACATAGGCAGACAACAGTCCATCCCCACATCTATCTGCCGCAGCCCCAACCAGTCCCAGCAGAAGACTGCCCCTCCCTGAGCCTGGTTCTGCTGGAGGTTTCTTCCTGTTAAAAGGGAGTTTTTCCTTCCCACTGTAGCCAAGTGCTTGCTCACAGGGGGTCGTTTTGACCGTTGGGGTTTTACATAATTATTGTATGGCCTTGCCTTACAATATAAAGCGCCTTGGGGCAACTGTTTGTTGTGATTTGGCGCTATATAAAAATAAATTGATTGAATTGATTGATGCAGAGAAACAAGCCACATGACCAAAATGTCCATGCTGACGCTCCCTCACAACACTCCCCGTCACAACGTTCTTCATCACAACGCTCCTCGTCACAACGTTCTTCATCACAACGCTCCCCGTCACAACGTTCTTCATCACAAAGTCTCCCCGTCACAACGTTCTTCATCACAACGCTCCCCGTCACAACGTTCATCACAACGCTCCTCGTCACAACGTTCTTCATCACAAAGTCTCCCCGTCACAACGTTCTTCATCACAACGCTCCCCGTCACAACGTTCTTCATCACAACGCTCCCCGTCACAACGTTCTTCATCACAACGCGCCCCGTTACAACGTTCTTCATCACAACGCTCCTCGTCACAACGTTCTTCATCACAAAGTCTCCCCGTCACAACGTTCTTCATCACAACGCTCCCCGTCACAACGTTCTTCATCACAACGCTCCCCGTCACAACGTTCTTCATCACAACGCGCCCCGTTACAACGTTCTTCATCACAATGCTCCTCGTCACAACGTTCTTCATCACAATGCTCCTCGTCACAACGTTCTTCATCACAACGCTCCTCGTCACAACGTTCTTCATCACAACGCTCCTCGTCACAACGTTCTTCATCACAACGCTCCCGTCACAGCGTTCTTCATCACAACTCTCCCAGTCACAACGTTCTTCATCACAACTCTCCCAGTCACAACGTTCTTCATCACAACGCTCCCGTCACAACGTTCTTCATCACAACGCTCCCCGTCACAATGTTCTTCATCACAACGCTCCCCGTCACAACGTTCTTCATCACAATGCTCCTCGTCACAACGTTCTTCATTACAACGTTCCTCGTCACAACGTTCTTCATCACAACGCTCCCCGTCACAACGTTCTTCATCACAACGTTCCCTGTCACAACGTTCTCCACCTCTACTGATGGTTGGCTCTCACTGCGTTATTGTATCACTTCCTGTTCCGGAGCACAGCGGTGTTTTGCTGTATCTGTTAGCTGTTTAATCTGCTCAGTTAGATTGATCTAGTTACCTAGATAACGATTTGTTTCCCAGTGTAATCTTCACGTGCCTTAACTAAAGCACTCCCTCTGCTGAATCACCTCTAAATTATTTACACATTATTCACTTTGTGTGTTTTTAGGAATCCGCTAGCTTAGCGCAGCTACTAGCTCTTAGCCGGTTTAGCATGGCGGCTTCTCCTGTCTCTCCTGCACTTTTCTGCTCTGGGTGTGAAATGTTTAGTTATTCCTCGGCCTCCTTTAGCAGTAATGGTACTTGTAATAAGTGTAGCTTTTTCGTAGCTTTGGAGGCCAGGCTGGGCGAATTGGAGACTCGGCTCCGCACCGTGGAAAATTCTACAGCTAGCCAGGCCCCTGTAGTCGGTGCAGACCAAGGTAGCTTAGCCACCGTTAGTTTCCCTCTGGCAGATCCCGAGCAGCCGGGAAAGCAGGCCGACTGGGTGACTGTGAGGAGGAAGCGTAGTTCTAAACAGAAGCCCCATGTACACCGCCAACCCGTTCACATTTCTAACCGTTTTTCCCCACTCGACGACACACCTGCCGAGGATCAAACTCTGGTTATTGGCGACTCTGTTTTGAGAAATGTGAAGTTAGCGACACCAGCAACCATAGTCAATTGTCTTCCGGGGGCCAGAGCAGGCGACACTGAAGGAAATTTGAAACTGCTGGCTAAGGCTAAGCGTAAATTTGGTAAGATTGTAATTCACGTCGGCAGTAATGACACCTGGTTACGCCAATCGGAGGTCACTAAAATTAACATTGAATCGGTGTGTAACTTTGCAAAAACAATGTCGGACTCTGTAGTTTTCTCTGGGCCCCTCCCCAATCGGACCGGGAGTAACATGTTTAGCCGCATGTTCTCCTTGAATTGCTGGCTGTCTGAGTGGTGTCCAAAAAATGAGGTGGGCTTCATAGATAATTGGCAAAGCTTCTGGGGAAAACCTGGTCTTGTTAGGAGAGACGGCATCAATCCCAATTTGGATGGAGCAGCTCTCATTTCTAGAAATCTGGCCAATTTTCTTAAATCCTCCAAACCATGACTATCCAGGGTTGGGACCAGGAAGCAGAGTTGTAGTCTTACACACCTCTCTGCAGCTTCTCTCCCCCTGCCATCCCCTCATTACCCCATCCCCATAGAGACGGTGCCTGCTCCCAGACCACCAATAACCAGCAAAAATCTATTTAAGCATAAAAATTCAAAAAGAAAAAATAATATAGCACCTTCAACTGCACCACAGACTAAAACAGTTAAATGTGTTATGTGTCGGACGCAGCTCGGAGAACCGACCAGCGTTTGAAGGACCCAGTATGAAATAAGCAGAGCACGGTTCAAAGGTTAACTGAATTTAATACATAACAGTGATAATATAATAAAAAGGTGCGGCCTGGCGTGGTGCGCTCCCAGCAGCGCTAACGGTCCGGAGCCAGAAGCTGTTTCGGACCCAAGGACCCCGCCGACACCCCCCAGGTGGCCGCAACAACCGAGTCTGTGAAAGAAGGAACCATTATGTGAGTCCACACTCTACACACAGAACACTTAAAGGTGTACAAACAGCAAACACTTCCTGGCTTGATTACTGATCAGCTTCCCAACCTGCAGGCATGGAACCTCCCGTTCACAAAACTCCACTGCAGTGGAAGCTGATACATGACTAACAAACAGCTCAATACAATAAGGTGTGAGGGACACCACATTTACTGACTGTATAACTGTTAGTCACAAAATCTAACGTACCTCAGGAAGTGTGCTGACGAGCGTGAGACCTCACCCCCTCCTCTTTCACAGACTGTGCATCAAACCTGGACGTTCTCAGCATCCGCTGCTGATGAGATGGCTCCCGAGACGACGATCTCACCCGTCTGGTCACAAGGTCGAGTCTCTGGCAAATACACACTGTGCACTCCAGTCTTAAATGCCAACATGTTCCAATCCATCCAGATGCACCACAGCTGTGAGTCCTGACGAGTCGCAGGTGATCAGGGTGAGGTCCTGACAGCCTCAGCAACACAGCCACTCAGTCCCAAACGCAAGCCACCTGGGAGGAAAACCAAAAAACAGAAACAAACCGGCAGCCAGGCCCCCCCAGCCATATAACAAAATGTGGTCTATTAAACATTAGGTCTCTCTAGCAGCAATCTTCCATTCCAGCTTATTAATTAATCAAAAACCCAGACAGAGCTTTAATTCATTTGAAAGCTTGACTCTTAGTCTTGTCCATCCAAATTGGAAGTCCCAAAAAACAGTTTTATTTGTTATTATCTATCGTCCACCTGGTCGTTACTGTGAGTTTCTCTGTGAATTTTCAGACCTTTTGTCTATAGTGGGCGATTTTAGATGCTGAGAATGACAGCCTCAACACTGCATTTAATCTATTATTAGACTCAATTGGCTTTGCTCAAAATGTAAATGAGTCCACCCACCACTTTAATCATATCTTAGATCTTGTTCTGACTTACGGTATGGAAATAGAAAACTCCCTTCTGTCTGATAATTTCTTAATAACATTTACATTTACTCTGATGGACTACCCAGCAGTGGGGAATAAGTTTCATTACACTAGAAGTCTTTCAGAAAGCGCTGTAACTAGGTTTAAGGATATGATTCCTTCTTTATGTTCTCTAATGCCATATACCAACACAGTGCAGAGTAGCTACCTAAACTCTGTAAGTGAGATAGAGTATCTCGTCAATAGTTTTATATCCTCATTGAAGACAACTTTGGATGCTGTAGCTCCTCTGAAAAAGAGAGCTTTAAATCAGAAGTGCCTGACTCTGTGGTATAACTCACAAACTCGCAGCTTAAAGCAGATAACCCGTACGTTGGAGAGGAAATGGCGTCTCATTAATTTAGAAGATCTTCACTTAGCCTGGAAAAAGAGTCTGTTGCTCTATAAAAAAGCCCTCCGTAAAGCTAGGACATCTTACTACTCATCACTAATTGAAGAAAATAAGAACAACCCCAGGTTTCTTTTCAGCACTGTAGCCAGGCTGACAAAGAGTCAGAGCTCTATTGAGCCAAGTATTCCTTTAACTTTAACTAGTAATGACTTCATGACTTTCTTTGCTAATAAAATTTTAACTATTAGAGAAAAAATTACTCATAACCATCCCAAAGACATATCGTTATCTTTGGCTGCTTTCAGTGATGCTGGTATTTGGTTAGACTCTTTCTCTCCGATTGTTCTGTCTGAGTTATTTTCATTAGTTACTTCATCCAAACCATCAACATGTCTATTAGACCCCATTCCTACCAGGCTGCTCAAGGAAGCCCTACCATTTTTTAATGTTTCGATCTTAAATATGATCAATCTATCTTTATTAGTTGGCTATGTACCACAGGCTTTTAAGGTGGCAGTAATTAAACCATTACTTAAAAAGTCATCACTTGACCCAACTATCTTAGCTAATTATAGGCCAATCTCCAACCTTCCTTTTCTCTCAAAAATTCTTGAAAGGCTAGTTGTAAAACAGCTAACTGATCATCTGCAGAGGAATGGTCTATTTGAAGAGCTTCAGTCAGGTTTTAGAATTCATCATAGTACAGAAACAGCATTAGTGAAGGTTACAAATGATCTTCTTATGGCCTCAGACAGTGGACTCATCTCTGTGCTTGTTCTGTTAGACCTCAGTGCTGCTTTTGATACTGTTGACCATAAAATTTTATTACAGAGATTAGAGCATGCCATAGGTATTAAAGGCACTGCGCTGCGGTGGTTTGAATCATATTTATCTAATAGATTACAATTTGTTCATGTAAATGGGGAATCTTCTTCACAGACTAAGGTTAATTATGGAGTTCCACAAGGTTCTGTGCTAGGACCAATTTTATTCACTTTATACATGCTTCCCTTAGGCAGTATTATTAGATGGCATTGTTTAAATTTTCATTGTTACGCAGATGATACCCAGCTTTATCTATCCATGAAGCCAAAATTAGAAAGGTCTTGTCTCAGAGTGATGCTGAAAAACTAATTCATGCATTTATTTCCTCTAGGCTGGACTATTGTAATTCATTATTATCAGGTTGTCCTAAAAGTTCCCTGAAAAGCCTTCAGTTAATTCAAAATGCTGCAGCTAGAGTACTAACAGGGACTAGAAGGAGAGAGCATATCTCACCCATATTGGCCTCTCTTCATTGGCTTCCTGTTAATTCTAGAATAGAATTTAAAATTCTTCTTCTTACTTATAAGGTTTTGAATAATCAGGTCCCATCTTATCTTGGGGACCTCATAGTACCATATCACCCCAATAGAGTGCTTCGCTCTCAGACTGCAGGCTTACTTGTAGTTCCTAGGTTTTGTAAGAGTAGAATGGGAGGCAGAGCCTTCAGCTTTCAGGCTCCTCTCCTGTGGAACCAGCTCCCAATTCAGATCAGGGAGACAGACACCCTCTCTACTTTTAAGATTAGGCTTAAAACTTTCCTTTTTGCTAAAGCTTATAGTTAGGGCTGGATCAGGTGACCCTGAACCATCCCTTAGTTATGCTGCTATAGACGTAGACTGCTGGGGGGTTCCCATGATGCACTGAGTGTTTCTTTCTCTTTTTGCTCTGTATGCACCACTCTGCATTTAATCATTAGTGATTGATCTCTGCTCCCCTCCACAGCATGTCTTTTTCCTGGTTCTCTCCCTCAGCCCCAACCAGTCCCAGCAAAAGACTGCCCCTCCCTGAGCCTGGTTCTGCTGGAGGTTTCTTCCTGTTAAAAGGGAGTTTTTCCTTCCCACTGTCGCCAAGTGCTTGCTCACAGGGGGTCGTTTTGACCGTTGGGGTTTTACATAATTTTTGTATGGCCTTGCCTTACAATATAAAGCACCTTGGGGCAACTGTTTGTTGTGATTTGGCGCTATATAAATAAAATTGATTGATTGATTGATTGATTGATTGATCACAACTCTCCCCGTCACAACGTTCTTCATCACAATGCTCCCTGTCACAACGTTCTTCATCACAATGCTCCTCACAACGTTCTTCATCACAATGCTCCTCATAACGTTCTTCATCACAATGCTCCCTGTCACAACATTCTTCATCACAATGCTCCCTGTCACAACGTTCTTCATCACAATGCTCCTCACAACGTTCTTCATCACAACGCTCCCTGTCACAACGTTCTTCATCACAACGCTCCCTGTCACAACTTTCTTCATCACAACGCTCCCCGTCACAACGTTCTTCATCACAATGCTTCTCGTCACAACGTTCTTCATCACAACGCTCCCCGTCACAACGTTCTTCATCACAACGCTGTCGGTCACAACGTTCTTCATCACAGTGCTCCTCGTCACAAAGTTCTTCATCACAATGCTCCTCGTCATAACGTTCTTCATCACAATGCTCCTCACAACGCTCCGTCACAACGTTCTTCATTACAACGCTCCCCGTCACAATGTTCTTCATCACAATGTTCCCCGTCACAATGTTCTTCATCACAATGTTCCCCGTCACAACGTTCTTCATCACAATGCTCCCTGTCATAACGTTCTTCATCACAATGCTCCTCACAACGCTCCGTCACAATGTTCTTCATCACAACGCTCCCCGTCACAACGTTCTTCATCACAATGCTCCTCGTTACAACGTTCTTCATCACAATGCTCCCTGTCACAACGTTCTTCATCACAACACTCCCCGTCACAACGTCCTTTATCACAATGCTCCTCGTCATAACACTCCCCGTCACAACGTTCTACATCTCAATGCTCCTCATCATAACGCTCCCCATCACAACATTCTTCATCACAATGCTCCTCGTCACAGCATTCTTCATCTCAATGCTCCCCATCACAACGTTCTTCATCCCAACTCTCCCCGTCACAATGGTCTTTATCACAACGCTCCTCATCACAATGCTCCTCAGTGTTAATGCTTATCTCAGAAACCTTTATGCTATATATCATTGTTTTCCACGCTTTTATTAATACATTGTTATATTTGTGCTAAGGTTCTATGAAGTTCAGTTTCACAGGAATGGTGTTTACACTGCTTTTGTCTTCTTTTGATGGCCAATATGTTGTGAAAGTGTAGGTACACGGACCCACAACAGGGGGCGCAATGAACGGACAATGGAGAAAAGTAAGAACAAGTTTTACTGTTGTGAAAATAGCACAACTGATACAACAATTAGCAATTTGGAGGTGTAAGCCGAAATCTGCTGGTGTCTTGTGGGCAGGCCCGAAGGTAGGAGACGTCCGTCCTAGTTGAACCGGAACCACCCAGATCTCCTCTGCCACCGAAACCCAGAAGTACTGGAACCGCCAAGTCCCGAATCCCCAGGTGGCCACTGCCTCCGCTCGTCGGATCCGGTACTGCTGGCGGGAAAGAACACAAACACACAGGTTGGGATGCGACCGCACCCGGTAGATGAGAGGGGCAAAGCCGCCTCCACCTCTTGTCACACTGAAGCAGGAAAGGTGAGTACTTATCTGAGCACTTGGCCTTCCGCTGTCCTGAAAAGTTTATAAAGTGTCGTCACACAGATATATGTTGCAGAGGTGATTACCTTAAACTCAAGGTGATATCTCGGCACTGAGGTGGAGACGCTGTCCTGCTGATATACCTCCGTACTGAGTGAAGTCAGCTGTGTCCAGTAATGGGTGACAGCTGTCACCCTGGCTGCTCTCATCAGGCGGCGGCGCCCTCTGGTGCCTGGAGCCCGCACTCCAGGCAGGGCGCCCTCTGGTGGTGATGGGCCAGCAGTACCTCCTCTTCAGCGGCCCACACACAACACAATAAGTCTGCACTGGGTCACTGCACCCTTGCTAAGGCCTTTTTGTCTGCTCAGAAGTACAACTTGTAACTGCCAGCATCTTCACTTCTCTTGTTATCATGTGAATGCACAACAACAGGTTGTTACCGGTTTGTTCAATCAATCAATTCAATCAATTTTATTTATATAGCGCCAAATCACAACAAACAGTTTCCCCAAGGCGCTTTGTTGACTACAATCCAAGGTCCTGTTTTTGTGTCTTCCAGTTAGACCTAGCTCCATGGCCTGACATGACACCAGTACTTTTTTTGATCATGCATTGAGCAAGCGATATGGGAGGACCACCCCACTGTTGCTGTGTACCCAGTAGGAACCAGATGTGAGAACAGGTCCACCCACTGTGACAGGGTGAAGACTCCTATAACTCTCTATAAAAACATCACTGTATCTGTGTTCAGGGTTCCTTCTGAATGAGTTGCTGTTTCAGCTACATTCATTACATACATACATTCATTAAGAACCCAGATCTATCTAATCTTACATGAGATTTCAATAAATTGTATTTGAGGAAAACTTCTCAGTTTTTAATTAGGACAGTGCAGCCCAGCCTCACATTTTTTTTTTTTTTTTTTTTTTTTTTTTTTGTGCTCCCGTGACGAAATGAGTCAAATTTTGTGACGGGGTGTTTTTTAACTCACTATTCCTATCCCTAGTCCTACCCCCGACCCTAACCTTAAGCATAACCTAATTTTACTCTTTCCCCCCACCCTAACCATAACCACCCCGACCCCCCCCCCCCCCGCTTCACTTTTAATTTTGTGCAGCCATCACGGAATAAATTAGGATGAATTCGTGCTGCTGTGATGAAAATGAGGCACTTTTCAGCACTTTGTGTGATTGGTGGATTCCTTTGCCAATTGATTCTGATGTGAAACTACCCAGTGGGAACTCTCTAATTACTAGGTACCCTCCCATTCTTAGTTTGACTGCCATCTTCACTCAGCGTTCACATGTATGCTACTCATATAAGACATGTGCTTCTCTCTGTCACAGAATCAGTTTGAGACCTCTGATCAAACATGACTTCTAATTATACATTGTGCCAAATACAGTGGTGGGCACAGTTCCGTTAATCCGCTACTTATTGAAGCAAATGTTTTCATTAGCAGATTAGCTTTCCACATAACTTTGAAAACCATCAGTGGACCAATTAGCTTCTATAAATTTAGTTTCGATAACTTAGATTGCTAACATATTTTTGCAGGCACAATGAACAAAGCTTAACAATTAAAACATTTGTGAAGTCTGAAATCAAAGATTTTAGTGCCTACCTGTTACATGTTTTGTAGCAGACATACAGCCATGAATGGTAGAGCTCAATCCTCTGTAGGCAGAAGTGAGCCGACTACCAGCATGAAAGAAAGAGGGAGTGGAAAACAAAGATAATTTATCTTCACACCATACAGACCTGCTGACATATCCCTGGAGTCATGCACAGGCAAACAGTTTTGACTTATGGTTATAATTTTAAACAAACTAATTCCGGACAAGTTATTGAAATTAACGTCACATCTGTCATTTTACAAGGTGAAAATATCAGCAATATGCTTTAGTTTTAAATAATGCACTAATTTTGAAGGTTTTAGTGTTTAGACACACATACCACAATGCATTATGACTACATTAGCTTCCTGATGTCATTGGTTGGTTGGCCAGTATAACCAAGGTTGGGTAGGATTACTTTGAAAGAATACATGTGTATTGCATGTATGTATGTACATAGATTTGGATTACTTGTAATCTGATTATTTTTGGATTACATTTCAAAGTAATCCTACCCAACTCTGAGTATAATGTAGAAGAATTTTTAGGTCCATATTTGAACTGTGATGAACTATCAAGTGTCCTGATCCGAACTGTATGTCCTCTGGTTGAACTAGCAGGTGTTCAACCCAAAAAAAGGGCTTTATTAGTCATTCAGTCTGTCAGGGGCTTTCCAAGGCCTTTTAGGTGCTTTCCCGCAGGCCACGTGCCAGGGCCTCAGGCCAGCTGCACGTGTGGCTGAGGCCACGTGCGGAGGGGGCCTCAGGCCAGCTGCACCTGTGGCTGAAGGTCTTTTAAAAAAATCAGTTGTAAATCCTTCACGTTTTAATGGGAGCGTTTGTCACATTGAAATAATGGCCTAACACCTGCTTAGGGTTCACTAGAGGACGCTTCCAATAGAAAACCATGTCTTAGGAATGAAATAAATAAAAAAGTTGAAGGAGGAGCGATGCCCGCGGGTCTCCAATAAATAGATGAGCGCAGTTGTCACTTATTCAGTCTCTCTAGAGGACTCAGTTTGTCTAAGCTTTGTATCGAAGGCTTAAATAAACTTAAAAACTCTGTGCATTTTATCTTGCTTAAGGCTGAATTATTCTAAAGTGTTGTGTCATTTTCTAGCATATCACTTGCAATTAGTTTGTGTTATCTAAAAGACGACATCCTGAGAAGACTAAAGACGAGCCGCGACAGAACTTGGCGAGCCAGCTTCAGGAGGGTCCAGGGGCATTCCGGCAGCCTGGGGCAGTCCAGCTCATCCCTCCAGACCGTAAATAACAGTGATCACGACTAAAAGGTAAGCAGAAACCTTTTATAACTTCTGCACGATCTGGAGGAGTGAGTCGGGATTTCCGCCCAAGTTGACAGGTGATATTTTTAATTGCCTCTTACCCAAAAGAACCTGGACTAAGAAAATTGATAAGAGACTAAAAAAGATAAGATTGAAAATTATCAGGCCTTGTAGATAAAATGCTCAGAAGGTGTGTGTGTTCCCGGGAAAAAGAATGTCTGTGTGAGTGAAAGGTCAGGAATGTTCATGAACTCTGGTGCGGAAAGAGTGCGTGGAGAACTAACCTGGATGCTTGGGGAATAATTGGTGTTGAAATTCGTTACTAACGTGCCGGCTGATAGCATGCGCTGTAGGGGTTAATTTAGGGGAGTATACTGACAAATAGATACAAGGTAATACAAGGTTATTTAAAGAGTTTAACAGAGACTGAAGTGAAATAAGTGAGAAAAAAGAGTTTAACAAGAGAATACGTGCAGAGAAAGCACAAGATAAGCGCCTGAGGGGGCGCAGTAGAAATACCGTACGTGATAAAGAGATTTAAAAGTGCAAAGTGGCACAGCTGATAGTAAGTAAAAGAGCTCAATAAAGGACGTCATTTTTTAAGAAAAGAGAAAAACTATAAAAAATAAAATAAATGAAGAGTTAGTGCAGAATACATGAGAATTAATGAAGCAGAAAATAGTGCAGTAAGGCACCAGATACACGCTTGTGGGGCGTGGGAGAAGAATAAGTAATTAAGTACACAGTAATATGAGTTTTTTTTATAAGAAAAGAAAAAGAGAATATTTTCAGTGCAAAGGCACATTAAGCTCACGAGGAGCTCAGTAAGTGAAAAAAGGTAGAAGAAAGTGCAGAAAGGCACAGGATACGCACGCGAGGCGCGGTAAGGCGTAGAAATAAATGAAATATTGTATGCTCAGAAAGGAGCTGGTGAAAAATAATATATTAAGCACAGGATACGCACGCGAGGCGCGGTAAGGCGTAGAAGTAAATGAAATATTGTACGCTCAAAGAGGGCTTGTAAAAAAGTAATATATGAAGTTGCTGACAGCGCCGGAGAAGCTGTCTAACGTGAAGAAGAGATACATGCTTAAACAGAACACATTGGTGTTAAGTGAATAAAAAGGTTGTTTAAAGCCGCGGAGTGAAAAGTGGCAGAAGTCTAGATAGAGATATATAGAAAGTTGTTTTTAATAATTTTTGTGTATAAAGCTGTTGAAAATTGTGTGTGGGAGAGTGGAGAGTAAGCGGGGAGGTGCAAGCAAAAAGCTGTGGGCTTGCAAGCTGGCTGACATACAAGATTAATGTGAAAGAGTACGAGGGGGAGGTGTTTAGACCCAACAGGAGGACTTGGGAGGGGCATGACAGGCAGAGAGTAAAGTGTGAAACAGAGACAGTGAAGAAAAAGACAGGAGAAGAGTGCTATGTAAATACAGAAAAGGTAGATATTATTTCAAAGAGAGAAAACTAATAAACAAACATAGCAGAAAAAGAAAGAAGAAGCAGAAAGTTAAAAAATTAGAAGGAAAATAGAAGAAAGTCGGGAGCAAAGACATTAGGAAGTGTTAGGGTTGTAAGAGGATTAAATAAATAAAGTTGGTTATAAATCAAAAGAGTTAAAGCTTAGATTATAGTGAAAAAGCTGACAGACTGATCAATGCTTGGGACAGTCTTTGATGGGAGACTTAAGTGATGATGAAATAATACTCCCAGAACATTACTTGACTGACGGAGACATCGAAACCCAGGGAATCAGGACACATTTTTGGCTGGAAAGGACCTATTTTGACAGGGTAGGAGCAGAACATTGGCAGGACGAACAAGAGATCAATCAGAAATTATGGCAGATTACTAAGGTAATCAATCTGAAGTAAAAGAAAGAACAATTCCCTCTAATTAATTGGGAGCTGCTGATAAGACGTCTGTGGCATCAGGGTTTAACCCCGTGGCTGGAGCTGCTTTGTGCTGACCCTAATAAAGAACTTAGCATACCATTAAATCATTTAGTAACACTACCAACCGATCCAGGTGAAGAACTGTTTCCTAGGTTGACTCTGACTGTGGTCCCAAGGAAGGTTCGGTGGGAAACAGGTAAATTTTCATATTTAGTTAAAGAAAAAGAAGACGGGCATAGCAGTTGGAAATTTAATCCTTTTAAGGGTTTAAAATACAAAACAGGTGTTACAGCCAGCAAGTTATTGGTCTGGATCAGGACAGCCCCTGAGGGACTACCAGAACACCATAGAAACACCTCACATAGCGTTTGTCAGGGTTACATGGGTAACTCTCAAGGTCAAGGTTGGGAAAGTACCCCGCTAGACTTAGTACTAAGAAAATATCCAGGAAAACGCACTAAGGCCAACCAATGTATGAGAAAGTGGCACAAAAGGTCACATGGGGGCAGGCAATGGCCTTTGGAGGGATCATTTGATCCGGTGATGTGTGAAGCAGTTGCGGTAGAAATACAGAAAAAAGAAATTAAAGATCAGCAGAAGAACGTAAATAACAACAAAAAACGCACTGAAGAAAAAGAAGTTTTGGCCTTGTTCAAGCAGGAAGCACAGAGGCTACAGCAGAAAAGAGAAAAAATGACAGAGGAAAGATCCAAAGAGACTAAAGCCAGTGCACCGAGCTGGGAAGCAGAGCCACCCCCATATAAACGTCATGATATGGGAAAGACAGCTGGACAATTTGTATTAGGAACTCGTGAAGAGGACCAAGGCATGGATGTGGAGGGCAAATTCACACTGACACTAAAAGCTCGAGAGCCACAAGGAGACAGGTCCTCAGTCTGTCAAATGGATCATACAAGGTCTCCAAGTCCGAAAGTAAGTGGTCGCTCACCACGACCAGCAGGGGGGGCCACAAATAACAGTGACACGGAGGCAGACGAGGATAAAGAGAGAGACCTGAAGGCTCCGCCTGCACATCGAGGTCCACTGAAAACCGTCCCCTCCCACCATAAGTCAGCCGACTGGACCTTCACAGGCTATAGAGGCTCCAAAGAGTGGCACAAGAGCTTCTGTGACACACTGGATCTGGCCAGAAGAGATAATGAAGAACTAGCTGAGCAACTTCGGCTAGCGAAGGAAAGAACACAAAGACATAGGGACGCAGAGGAAAGAAGAATATTACAACAATCGACGCCCAATCAAGGGAATCACATTATAGAGCCACCCACCCGAAAAATTTCTGGTGAGATCGTCATTGAGAGTGCAAAAGAGGCCCGACTCAGGCAAAGACAACAATGCGTAGCCAAAGACATAGCGGCTTTAGAACAGGATATAACCAACTGGATAGACTGCCTGGAACCAGTCAGTCGCACTCGATCTGGAAGACAGTATGGAGCCCCCACAGAAGAAGAGGAGGACGAAGACCTCATATGCCCATTGGTGGTTAGAAATGGTCATCATGTGTATACCCCATGGAGCTGGACAGACATGGTGGGGCTGGCCAACAGACTGCCAGACATCACCCAAGGAGCTGGGAGATGGATAACTGCCTTAGAAGAAGGCACTGCAGGGGTAACCTTGTCTTTAGGTGACATAAAAGCCTTGCTAATGCATGTCATGGGAAAACATGACACTGAAGAATTAGCAGGAAAGGTTGGACTAACACAGATGATGGGCACTAATCAACATGATGAAGTCCCCTTTAATCGCTATAGAAACTCCATGTGGGAAGGACTGAGAAGAAAGTACCCTGAGGTCTTGGATCCCTCTAAATTGGATGATGAGGAGTGGACACCTGAAGAGTGCCCAAAGAAGTTCCTGCACCGGTTCCAGAAGAGATGGGCGGAGGAAACAGGAAATGCATGGAACCATTCTCCAGCAACTGAAATCCTGTTTAAAATAACTGTAAAAAAGGCTCTACCAGATGAGGTTCAGAAAGCCCTAGATGGAGTTGTGGGACTATCAAAAATGAATTGGGCTTTATACTCTGAGCATATTTGTCACCATCTTGAAATCTACAAGAAAGAAAAACAAAAAGAAGAAGATGCAGCAAAATCCCTGATGAAAAAATTGGTGCAGATGCAGTTGGGAGAGCTAACCAAAGTCAAGAAAGAAAAAACAAAGACCCAGGCACCAATGATGACCCCTGTTCCTTCTGAGTCGGCAAGCCTAGGCCCTACGGCAAACACTGCTGCCACCATACAGGCACCTGTGGTAACAGCCACACAGAGCCCCCAAGGAGCAGCAGGGAGCACTGCTGCAGGAGAAGTCTCAGCACCAGTGGAGCATCACTATCACTACCATAGCACTGGCACACCCGGAAATGGACCCACCTACAGTCATGGGTGGAGAGGAGAGTCACGGAACTTTCAAGGTCAAAGAGGAGGGTGGCGAAGAGGATCTCGCCAACCTTCATTTGGAAGCAGATTCCAAAACTCAGCTCCCAGGAACAGTCAAGCGGGACCGCCTATGGGACCAACACCCCCAATAGGGGATCAACCCTCTAATGAGTGTTGGAGCTGTGGACAACCTGGACATCGAATGAGAAATTGTCCAGCCCGACCTTGGGTTGGACCCTCTGCCTATTGGCAATAGGGAGGCCTAGAGAAGACAGAGGGGGAAACGGTGGCATTGGCTATTTCGATGATACCTAAGGAAGAGCCAACCGTCACTGTTAATATACAAAGCAGAGATTTCCCGTTCATGGTGGATACAGGGGCAACATACTCTTGCATAGGGAAAATGGGCGCTCATCTCCCCCTCTCTGGGTCTGTAATTAAGACCATCGGCTTCTCTGGGAAGACTCAAATAATACCGTTTACACGCCCACTTCCTGTAACGATTGCAGGAAAAACAATTGAAGCACCCCTGTTATACTCACAAAATACACCTGTGAATTTGCTGGGAAGAGACATTTTATGTAAGCTACAAACCCAGATAGTGTGTACCCATCAAGGACTGCAAATACACTTTCCTGACGAAGCACTCGCCAACATTATGGTGCTTATGGACATGGAAAACAAGGTCCGACCTGTGCAACCCATGGTATACTGGCTGAAGTTACAACCAGAAAATTCAAATCTTCAACTGGAATGGGAAAAATGGAAGCCCTGGGCCGAACAACACTATGAAGCAGTATATACACCTAGTTTACCTTTACATGTCACCCTGATGTTCGATGCCAAACAAGAACAAACTGACTATGCATGCTGCTGGGATGTATTGATGAATCAACGGCTGTTTCACATAACCACCACAGAAATTTATTTAGGCCCCCAAGGGGCCGCAGCTTCTGTCAAGCTAACTTCAGCTGAACAACAATGGTATCAAGTGCCGAATGCCACGCCTCATGTGACCCTTTTAGTCTCAGAAAAGTATAAATCCCATGACCTAGGTCCAATGGTAAAGACAGCCTCAGAAGTTGAAGAATGGCAAAACATGGATAGTCCACAAGTACATCTGTCAAAAGACCAGCAGTTTGTACGAATTAATTTAAAAGTAAATGATGAGGCTATAGCTCAAAAAGTGGAGCTCAATCCTAGACCAGAGGGACAGATGGTGTTATCGGCCCAACAAGAGAAATTGTTAGAGCAAATACCACCAGTGGTGTGGTCCAAAAGCAAAACGGATGTAGGACTAGTAAAAACAGCCTTACCAGTAAAAATAAAAGTAAAACCGGGAGCAAAACTGCCTCACCAAAGGCAGTATCCATTAAAACCTCAGGCTATTGAAGGCATAAAACCAGTAATTAAGGGACTAATGGCAGCTGGAGTTCTAATAAAAACTGCAAGCCCATGCAATACTCCTATCTATCCTATCCCTAAAAACAATACCAAAGAGTATCGGCTGGTACATGATCTGCGTCCTATCAATGCAATAATAGAAATGGATGCACCTATAGTACCTGATCCGCATACTATACTATCAAGCATCCCTGCTGGAGCAAAATGGTACACAGTAATCGATCTGTGTTCAGCCTATTTCAGTGTGCCTGTGCACCCAGACTCACAACATTTGTTTGCATTCACATTTCTGGGACAACAGCTAACGTATACACGGCTACCTCAGGGACTGAACCTGTCCCCAGCCATCTTTAACAAAGTCCTGGCTGAAGATTTACAACACCTTGACATACCCAGTACATTGGTGCAATATATGGATGATCTCCTTATTGCATCAGAGACTCAAGAACAGTGTGAAAAAGATTCATTAATTGTATTGCATGCATTGGCAGATGGAGGTCATAAAGTAAGTAAGGACAAATTGCAGTTCTGCAAACAACAAGTAGAATACTTGGGAAGACAGTTGTGTGGGACCACGCGATGTATAGCCCCAAGCCAAGTGGAGGCTATAATCAAGGCTCCCAAACCCCAAACAGTGGGACAGATGCTTTCATTCCTTGGGATGGCAGGGTACAGTCGGCCGTGGATTTGTGATTATGCTATAAAAACTGCACCTTTGCGTGCCATGATTAGAGCAGTGGGGCAAACAAGCAATGCAGCTCTCCTCGTCTGGACAGATGAGGCAACGGGAGCTTTTGAGGCCCTAAAAACAGACATGCAATCTGCTCCCGCGTTAGGTAACCCAGATTATGGGAAACCTTTCCATTTGTATGTTACTGAAAAAGCTGGTTATGCTTGTGCTGTACTAATGCAGGAAACAAATGAAGGAAAACAACCATTGGCCTATTATAGTACAAAGCTTGACAACATTGAAACAGGATTGCCACCATGCTATCAGGGTCTAGCAGCAGCTGCCTTTGCATTTCAAAAAGCATCATCCATAATCATGGGACATGCAGTAACGTTGTACACGTCGCATCAGTTACATGCCCTGCTAACCAGTCAACGTTTTGTCTTAACACAAGCTAGACGCACTGGATATGAAGTTGTGTTGTCCGCTCCAGAAATAACAATACAACGTTGTCACACGGTGAATCCCGCCACCAAATTGACCACACCGTTAGATGGTACTCCACATAACTGTGTGGCAGAGACAGAGAAATTTTTGAGAGCCAGAGAACATTTGTATAATCACGCCATAGATGCAGATCTAACCCTGTTCGTGGATGGCTCATGCTTTCGGGATGCCGCGGGATTGCATGCGGGTATGGGGATAGTTAAACTAAACACAGATGGCGAGACCTTTGAATTACTGGAGTCCCAAGGAATTGATCAGCCTTGTTCAGCCCAACTGGCAGAGATCAAAGCCTTAACTATGGCTTGCCAGATAGCTAAAGATCAACGTGTTAATATCTACACAGACTCAGCCTACGCTTATGGCGTATGTCATGTACATGCAAACATTTGGAAACAAAGGGGATTCCTGAGAGCAGATGGCACCCCTGTCACTCATGGAGAAGCGATTTCCCAACTGTTACAAGCTCTCCAATTACCGTCTGAGGTAGCCATCATTAAATGTGCAGCTCATCAAAAGAATAATAACATCATAGCTCAAGGTAACAACCTAGCAGATGACGCAGCGCGCAAAGGAGCACAAGGAGAAAATATGTTTCCCCTGCTAACCATCCAAGATTGTGCCCCACTGGTTTCACTTGACGCACTGATAGTGGCTCAAAGTAGGGCCAGTGGAGAAGAAAAACGAATGTGGGTTAAACGAGGCGCTATTGAGACACGCAGTCAGGGGCCAGCGGACAAGCTGTGGCGCAGTAGTCATGGACATTTTGTGTTACCCACCAATTTATTACGACATGCAATCATTTGGGCCCACGGACCCGATCATTGTTCGCGAGTCCAAATTATGAACAAACTAAAAGCTGTCTGGTGGTCACCATATATGGCAGCAACAGTGGACCGTTTGTTGAATGAGTGTGAGGTATGTGCACAGTACAATGTCCGGAAATCATTCACAGCCCCTTTAGCCCACATTCCGGTCCCTGATGGGCCATTCAGACATCTTATGATGGATTTCATAGACATGGGAGCTGAAAACCGAGTTAAACGAATGAGATATGTTTTGGTAGTGATATGCAGATTCAGCCGATGGATTGAGGCAGTAGCCTCTGCAAATCAAGACCATAAAACGGTAGCCAAATTCTTGTGCCGAGACGTCTTTCCAAGATTTGGCATTCCAGATACTATCTCATCTGACAACGGTAGGGCTTTTGTAGCCAAGGTTACACAAGAAACATTCAAACAATTGGGTATCAAACAGAAGTTTGGATGTGTTTATCACCCCCAATCAAATGGGGCGGTGGAACGGGCTAATGGCATTTTAAAGAACAAACTAGCAAAAATCATAGCAGACAGCAATGGCAAACTAACCTGGCTGGATGCGTTGCCGCTTGCTTTATTGTCAATGCGCTCACAAACTAACCGACTAACCCATTTGACACCATTTGAAGCTCTTACAGGTCGGCCGATGCCTATTCCATACCTGAGAGGACCCTACGAAGGACCATCGCTGGAGCAGCTACAAGACGAATGGCATAATTATCTGAGACAGTTAACCCAAATACACAAAACTATCTTTTTGCAGGTCAAAGGTGCTACAGAAGACAGAGAAGCAGAGATTCCACTCGAAAATCAGAGCATCCAGCCTGGTGATCTGGTTTACGTCAAGGTGTTCAAAAAGAAGTGGGACAGGCCCCGCCGAGAAGGTCCTTTCAAAGTTATTCTTGCCTCACGTACAGCAGTCAAAGTAGACGGTAAGGACACTTGGTTTCATTTAAACCACTGCTGTAGGGTTGGTGGCCCAGCGCCCCTGCGGCCTCGGCAAGCTCGTCTTGGCAGAGCCGCCGGGCCAAGGTGGGAAGCAGGAGAAGCCAGAGACCCTACAGCAGCACCGAGGGATGGCCACGCCTCCCTGCAGCCAGAAGAAGCACCGAGGGAAGGCCACGCCTCCCTGCAGCCAGGCGAACACTGGCCAAGGCGCTCACAGAGACTGATTGAACAAAGACGATGCACAGCTTCAGAGAGTAGTGGATCCCTGCCAGATAGAGCAGCGACAGACTCAGATGCAGACTCAGAAACAACTGGAGACGCAGGCCAACAGACAGACAGAAATACAGACCGACAGATAGACAGGCCACAGGAGACATCAGACTCGGACAGCAACTCAGTAGATTTACCGACAGAAGAACCGCAGGAAGTACAACCCAGACAAAGCACAGATACACCACACATCCCTAGTGACAGCTCATCTAGTGACGGCTCACTTAGTAGCACATCTAGTAGCACATCTCAACAGTCATCAGAGCAATGATTAAGGAATTATTCAAGGGATTGACAATACTACTGGTGGTCAGTATGGGAGAAAATAGACATCCAAAACATACAACGGACTGTGCCATGGCCATGGCCGCAATAGCAGCTAAACAAGGCATTCTAAACACAGGAAAAACATATAATTTGGTATACATTAAATCAAAAGCCTACAAGAACATAGGAATACAGGGAAAGCTGGGGGATTACATATTAGGCGAAGCCATTAGCATCAAATGTGAAGAGGAGGGAACACTCAACATAGAGGTAATTTGTGATAAAAGAGGATGCAGGGAAACCAAGCAAGACGTAACTGTTACAGTACATGAAGCCACAAAATGGGTAAAAATCAAACCAAGGAAAAAGAGGACAATTAGAAGCCTAGAAACAAGCAGTCACTTAGGGAGATGGGATCCCAGTACAGACCTAGCCCGCACACAAGGGTTGAAGACCAATTTATTTTACCAATGGTTGAAATTTTCGGCTAGGCAGATCAGTGAAAAGCCTTGCATAGCCTGTCACCGGAAAGGTGTGATACCTCAGGCTAAACCCCTACCTGATATCAACAACTGTTATAGGAGTCCCCAACATAACTCAGACCAAGCAGAATGCTATACACAATGTGTTATGAAAATGGCAGTAGGTGATGAAAAATATGCTGCCGACAGTAAACTTTGTCCAGTGCCCCTAAGTACCGAAGGAACCGTTCCACCTATGATTAAAATAGAGAAAGGGATGATACACCCATTCTGTATAGCTAAAGGCTTAGTAGCACAATACATAAGCGATTGGCAGGTAGGGACGACCCAGCCAAAACACCACATACAGTGTATGCAAAAGCAGCAAGAATACAAACCGGCCAAAACAGCATGGAACATTACCGTCTGTCACACCCTGCCAGCAGCAGGCATACAGTGTGAACAAATAGTACCGGCCACAGGGGGGTCTGTAATTGGACTGAATTTCACCCATGCTTCATGGGTATCTACTCCAAATTTAGCTAAGGGAACGGTACCCTTAGCTGACATCTTTTGGATATGCAGACAAAAAAGGAAACTCCTGTCATCGCTGTCCCCGAATTGGAAAGGCCTTTGTGCTCCTGTGATGCTCACAGGAGCAATAACAGTAATTGAAATGCCAAATTCAATACAACCCATGCCACAGAAACTTCGTAAGAAAAGAGGAATAATGACGTTTAAAACAGACTACAACATCACAGTAAGAAACGGGATACCAGAAGGGATACCCCGACAGTTAGAAGCCATAGACAGTAGCAGAGTTAAAGCAGATGAAGATGCGGATAAATGGGGATGGGCATTGGCTCTGTTCGGGGTTACTCCAAAAATCCGTTCTAGGTTCCAGGAGGTGCAGTGGATTAATTACTTGTGGTATAATCAGCAAAGATACCTGAACTGGACATTGGCAGCAGTAGGAGCCTTAACCGAACAACTGCACGCCACCTCGCTAATGACAATGCAAAATAGATTAGCTATCGAGATGATGATGGCTGATGAACAAGGAGTTTGTATTATGATCAAAGCCACCGAATGTTGCACAGCTATTCCCATGCGTACAGGGGAAGACAGAAATTTGACAGAGCTCTTAATCACACTTGAAGAGATGCAACAGGAACTGTTAAGTAACTCCATAGGAGGGAGAAATGAAACTGACGATTCTGGATACATTGTAGGGAATGGAATGAATATTGGCCCACTGTTTTCACTGTTTGGGACTCTAAGGAGAGGGTGGATATCATGGAAAGACTGGTTATACCAGATAGGTGTAATTTTGGCACTAACAGGGGTGGCGGTCTTGCTGGTAATATGTTGTGGTATTCCCTTGATAAAATTTCTGGTCAATAAATTGATTTCATCCACAGTAGGACAGCTCCCACTGTTAGCCATCCGAGCCCTAGAAGAAAGCACAAACGAAACAGACAGAGAACCAGAATATATGGAAATGGATGAAATACCAATTATCCTCCCCGACAGCCCCCAGCTCCCTAATATTGTGGCGTATACCCCAGATAGGGAGGACTGGGATGGACCGTGCTTGGTGATATTGTAGACGAGGAAGAAGACATGCACGCACATTTACATTCACACACATGCACCCACAAAAATGAGGGATAGGATAGACAATATCTGAAAGAATGACATGGAGCTGTAATAATGAACGTATATGTATATTACTAGGACACAGGAGTATGGCTGAGAGACCAGACTCCCCTGATCAGGGACCTATGCCTGATCTGCCTCTATCAAGCCTGATTGGACTCTCAGAACTGTTTGGAGGAGAGGATATACAGGAGGGATGGTCGAGACATGATTGGTCGCCACAGCCGCCTTCCATCCAGCAGCTAAACCAGTTGGCAACAGAAGGATCTTCATCGTTCCAGCACCTGGCGATGACGGCTTCACAGAATCTGCCTGCAGCAAGAGTCGGCCCGAGGGCTCCACCATCACCTGAAGGACCCTTTGGACTCAGGAACACACCCCTTCCGCAGATGCCATGGAGACAGTCACATGTGCCAGTGGCAACGATACCCTCCAGGGGAGGCAGCCAAGGTCGGCCATATGCAGCAACCGCCCGAGTGCATCCTAGACCCAATTCACTGCTAGGCCCTGTCCCCAGCTTTCCACCCCCAAGGCAGGAGAGATATTCTGATCAGCCCAGTACCTCTGGAGGAGGATCAGCAGGGGTAGACCTTAGCCGAACTCACCCACCAGGACAGAGGGGAGCTTTGTACAGGCTGCTAAATGCCCAGAGTGTCCCACCCACTTGCCTGTGCGACATCAACAATACTCCCCCCACACACGAAATGCCTTCCCCCTTGTACTTCCTGTCCCCTGGACTGCACAACCTTAATCTGGTCATGGTCACCCCACTGGACATGGCAATCTTGGTTCGAGAGCTTCGTCTTCCACAAGAGTCTGTTCCAAAAACCTTGGAGCAGCTCCTGCCCCTCACAAATCACATTCCCCATGAGCTATTTGAGGAAATCATGCCACAACTAAGTCAGACAGCTGCATACCTGTTCAGGATACACCGTGACAATGCTAACATCTCTTGTGCTCAGGAGGGCCTCCATACTCAACTGTGTGGTCTTCAGTCTAGTATGGACATGCTAGCCTGCATGATGGAGCATATGGAAAGGGAACAGCTAGGGCTGGCCACCACCACCCTGAATGTGGGCAAGAATTCTCTGGGGGCCCTGTACAACCTGGCCAAGCAGCACAAGGAGCTGGAAAGATCCATCAGAGAACTGCACGACTGTCTGAAAGCCAGAATTCCTGATCCTTCCCCCACTACCCCTGAAAGGCCAACCTCCCCATGTTCCCCAACTTCTCCCAAAACTTCAGATGCTGAGTAAATGCTGAGGAGCGCGGACTGACGTAATGGCACTGAACACGGACTATGATCTTGGTTCTTGAGTTTGAATTGCGGACTGGTTTCAGAAATCTGAGTGTAAATAAAAACAAAGAAGGATATATGTTAGTAACGAAGGTTGGGTAAATGTCTGTCCTTACCATCATCTGCGTAACACAGATAAAGCTAAATGCATACACATAGATATCACATTGCAAAGTTATAAAAAGGGGACCCTTACACGGCGTGTTTGTAGATTTAGTAGTAAAGATGCACCATAGGGACCCCTTTTTTTCTTAAATTATAGCATGCCTCAAGAGACATGCATCGCCTAAATTTGGCGTCTGGCCAAAAAGGGCATTAGAAAACAAGCTGAAAAAGAAGCAAAAACAAAGTGGAGAATGTTGAGAAATGGCCTATAATGAAAACCATTATATGATTGACTAAGGCAAATGACTTAAGGACGGACATGAAGGGAAACCATTTATTGTGTTTATCATTTAACTAGACATAGCTGCGCTAACCTTAGAATAGTTTCTTGATTGGTTGACTAAATAGTGGTAACGTAGGGGTTATTTGATGCATTTAAATAATAAATGTGTGACGCTTTAACAAAATAATATGTAGAACCAAGTATAATGGGTTGGAGCCTCTGGTTGAGTGAGTCAATAGATGCCAGAAGATGATTGGTTGCACTGATGTCAATGTAAAGCCTTTACTTTGCCATGATTAAGAAGTTGCTGTAACTTGTTTTATGTGGCCATTTTAAGTGCCTTGAATTACACCAAAACTCAATGTTTGAATGTCACCCTGCGTTGATATAATCCAGCTAATTGCTCACCTTGTGCCTTAGTATGTAGGTTCACCTGCACTGCAATATATTTACCGTGTGAAGTATCACTGATATTCATATCCGCACCAGAGTTATCAGTAAGTCGAGTGATGTGTTTTTCTTTTTTATTGCAATGCACAAATGAGGATGTCTTGTCAGTAAACAACCCAAGAGTATAGTTGATGTAATGGGACTCTTTGGAGTCCCAGAGGAGGGACTGTAGAAGAATTTTTAGGTCCATATTTGAACTGTGATGAACTATCAAGTGTCCTGATCCGAACTGTATGTCCTCTGGTTGAACTAGCAGGTGTTCAACCCAAAAAAGGGCTTTATTAGTCATTCAGTCTGTCAGGGGCTTTCCAAGGCCTTTTAGGTGCTTTCCCGCAGGCCACGTGCCGGGGCCTCAGGCCAGCTGCACGTGTGGCTGAGGCCACGTGCGGAGGGGGCCTCAGGCCAGCTGCACCTGTGGCTGAAGGTCTTTTAAAAAAATCAGTTGTAAATCCTTCACGTTTTAATGGGAGCGTTTGTCACATTGAAATAATGGCCTAACACCTGCTTAGGGTTCACTAGAGGACGCTTCCAATAGAAAACCATGTCTTAGGAATGAAATAAATAAAAAAGTTGAAGGAGGAGCGATGCCCGCGGGTCTCCAATAAATAGATGAGCGCGGTTGTCACTTATTCAGTCTCTCTAGAGGACTCAGTTTGTCTAAGCTTTGTGTCGAAGGCTTAAATAAACTTAAAAACTCTGTGCATTTTATCTTGCTTAAGGCTGAATTATTCTAAAGTGGTGTGTCATTTTCTAGCATATCACTTGCAATTAGTTTGTGTTATCTAAAAGACGACATCCTGAGAAGACTAAAGACGAGCCGCGACAATAACACACAGAACAGAACAGAACACTGCCATCTACTGGCCAGTAGATGGCAGTGTTCATGGCAGTGTGAAGAGCATTTGCTACACATTCACTAAAAGTGATGACTTACTTAGCAAAAAAAAATTTCAGTTTTCAAATTGCCTTTTTTTGCAAATGAAAAAAATTACATATGTACAAATACAGATTTGTTTGTAAAACCCACCACACGTTTCAGTATATGGTTATTAGTGCATTACTTTAAAACTAAAATATATAGCTAATATTTTCACTTTGTAAAACGACAGACGTGACGTTAATTTAAATAACTTGTCTGGAATTAGTTTTTTTTATCATAACCATAAGTCAAAACTGTTTGCCTGTACATGACTCCAGTGATATACCTGCAGCTCTGTATGGCGTGAAGATAAATTATCTTATTTTCTTCCTCCTTTCTCTCTGGTCACCAGGTCTCTTTTGCTGAGAGAAGGTTGATCTGAGACAGAAGTGCTGACTCGTGTCAGTAGCTGCCAGTGTACTAAAGTCAATACTGAAAGTTATCGGTTTAGCTTTTATCTGTAACTTCCACTAATTTTTTTAGGGATTTATCGGTTTAGCTTTATAAAAGTTAACTTTTCAGTTAACGGATTAATGGTTATCAAAGCTAACGTTTTGGTTAGCTGTGCCCACCACTGGCCAAATATTTAAGAAGAGATATAATAAAAGTTCAATCAAAATGTTTGATAAAGAAAATACAGTAAGGTGCCCTTTTTCCCATATAGCATGTATGCACGCGTGCGCACGCACACACACACACACAGAAGTGGACACTTGGTGTGACAGCAGAGATCTTTGCTCTTTTTGCTGCTCTCAGATCTCCACGGTGGACACGATGAGCGTGGCGCTCACATTCAGCGCCTGATGTTTTATTTAAAGGCTGATTTCACGCTGATGTCGGAACAA
Organism: Thalassophryne amazonica; assembly: GCF_902500255.1. Taxonomy (NCBI): domain Eukaryota; kingdom Metazoa; phylum Chordata; class Actinopteri; order Batrachoidiformes; family Batrachoididae; genus Thalassophryne; species Thalassophryne amazonica. The sequence continues at coordinate 7,109,266 of NC_047110.1, read as the reverse complement.
AAGACCTGAATGCTCCCTCTAGTCCAGGTGGTTTTGTGGTCAGATTCCTGTTGGTTAAAAGGGTTTTTCAGTCAAACAATATGATATTTATGATTTTTTTTTTTTTTACCAGGCCTGAATGAAAGGTCTGCAGCCTGCTGATCTGGGTATGACTCCGCCTGGTGTGATGTCACGTTATAACTGTGGGATTATTTTTGTGGTGTCTTTGTGAGTCACAGTGGGAATTTCCCAAGTGCATAAATTATATTTTAAAGAGGAAAACAATCTGAGCAAGTAGAAATATATCCTATGCGTGCTCAGCTCTGCAGAGATTGTCTACATGCTGAGAGTGGTGATATTCAGTGTCCCGTGGTTTTGACTGATGAGCGCCATAATGTTTCCACACTGAACACACTGTAAATCACACAGCTCTCAGTGCAGCCGGCTGTTGGATGCAGGGTTTTACTCTTCAAAAACTTTCATAATAACAGGATGTTGTGCATATTGATGCAAAATCCATCTGCAAACTGACTTAAAATGTGTAGCTAGTTCAATACGAGTATTCTAACCACTGCCGCACGCAGGGTGGAAATTGCAGTGGTTGAGCACAAACCAGCAAAAGTAATGTACCTGTTCAACAAATGAAATACAAATTGAAACAGTAATCCTTTCTCCTTTAACCCTCTGGGGTCTGAGGGCATTTTTGGACAGTTCACTCGCCTGGCATAAATGTTTTATTATTGCTGTTAACAGCTCTCCCTGCATCCCACAATCAAGCTTTATGTGTCTTTTTTTCAGGACAACCTGTGCTTTCAGAATATAGATGTTTTTGTTGTGTTTTATAAGTGTAATAAAGGTTTACAAACAAAAATAGGCAAGGAAAAAATAAAGCGAAAAATAATTTTTCATTTATTCAAAACACACAGCAAACTATAATAAACAACTGTTTTGACACTTTATTAAAGGTTATTTGAGGTCTTGTGTGAAAGACTGTACAACAAAAAGCAATAAACACAAATTGCACATTTTGAACAATATATACAAAATGGTCTATGCCTTTTGTTGTCCATTGATATGGTAAACAGTGCTTTACGCAGAGAAAGCAACAGTTATCCAGTAACATTTACATGCAAACTAGTGGAGCAATCCTGATAGTTACACATCTTTGTTTGAGCATGTGAGATTGTCATCAGAGGCTCTCTGTCTGCTCCTGCTCTCACTGATCGCTGTGTGTAATGGCGCAGGGCGCATTGAGTATGTACTAATAGTATGTACTCATTGGAGCACCCAGGGGGCTATTCAGATGGGCCAACTAGTAATATATCACTCCTGAAAACAATCTTTGACTTTTCACATGAGGTAAATCTGCCCTACGATTGGATTTTGGAAAACCATGTGACGGTGAACCAATTCCGATTGGGGACACACATTGCGCACGTCATCACACAGTTTCTATGAGGAGTACAAAGATGGCCGATGGCTGGCTCGAAAGTCCGCGGAGTTACCTTTTCAGCAAAAAAAGTTAGTCTCTATCTCATATCATTAAAAAATTATTCATAAGTTAGTAAAGCTTGGTCTTAGCCGTCGTATACGACGGCGTCGACCCCAGAGGTTTAACTGACTATTCAGGACAGATTTTAAAAAGTATTACGTGTCACTGTCCACCTATTTGTTGAATACAAACAGTCATAGGGGGCGTTTGGTTTCAATTTTCTTCACCTCTGGGAACTGATGTCGATGCCACTCAACAACTTATAGCAGGTGGCGCTGCTGTTCATCCCTCGTTAGGATCTGATTGTAATCCTGGATAAGTACCACTCCTCCCTCAGCAAAATCATCAGCAGCAGCAAAGTTATCCAGGACCTGCTGTGATGACTGGAATGACGGCTCATCGTCCCACTCTGAGGGTCCTTGATGAGGATGTCCATGTTGACATTGAATGTCTCAAAAATGTGACCTGAAGCAGATGAACCAAAATCTGCCACTAATGAACAAATGTCTCCAGTCCATCACTCAAAATGTCACTCGCACGTCACAAAAGACCAGGGGCCGGGTGGCAGTGGTTAATAGTTTTCAAATCTCATGAAATTTCACCCATTTTATTTTTTACCCCAAAAGGAATCAAAAAATTAAGAAGCACCTTGAAAAAGTTGAAGTTTGTTTTTCGGGACCAGCCTAATATATATATTTCTCATTATAAAAAAATTATTCAAATTTAAATACAGTGGAAACTAGAGCACCACGGTCATAGAGCGCAAGCCTCCGCCAGCACTAGTTTCCAATAGGGCACCGCAGTCTTGTTTGAACCCTACATGATATCGCGAGATTTGACCACTTATGGGGAACTCCGCTCCCGTTGTCCAATATACACACAGCATAACTTCACACGGATAAATGGTGTACTGTTTTGTTTTCAGCTGCAATCACCGAAGTAGTCGCGAAAAGTATTTTTTTCGGTTCCCAGTGGAGGCAGATGGGAGCCGTCGTGTCAGTGAGTGTTAGCCTACACAGCTAACCAGAGTAGCTCCATTCTCTCGCCTGCAAAACCACCTCAACACGTTTGACCTCTGGGTCATAAAAAAACACTTTCTTTGCATTTTCTCTCTGTTTGTGTGTAATTTGCCCAAAAACTAATTGAAAATGCCGTGGTTTTTCCCACGGAAGTAGAGAAATTACGTCATAAAATCAAACATATTAGTTCCCCTTTAGTGCCCGCCCTCAAAAGAGACTGCAGTGCCCTATGCCACAAATTTTTATCTGGGAAAAAATTTAAGGTCAAAGTCCTGTTAGAAGTGGCTTTTCATAAGCTAAAATAGATTGTTCATGCACTTGAATCAAGGTTTTTTTCCCCAATGTTTCTGAATTCTTTTTCAGATAATTTTCACAGAATCTTGGTTATCTCTGCTGTGCAATTTGTCACTGCTTTTTGGCACTTGGTTTCTGACTGATAACTGGAAGATAAACAGGTATAAAAAAAATTAGAACCTCCAGTTTTGGTGGTGAAGGTAAATCCATAACAGAAAAATGAGAGTGACTGAGGCCCTTTTGATTGAGATATAATGCAAAATGTAAATGTAAGTGTAAAATGGACTTCTCTGTGTTCCCAGGGTGAAGAAGAAGTCAACAGGTCAAAGAGCCTTGTCGCATCGTGCACCCACCCTGTGGAACAGTCTTCCTGCGACCGTGAGACAGTCGGAGTCTGTGGACATTTTTAAGTCAAGACTGAAACCCTATTTTTATTCTCTTTCTTATGAATAGTTTTTATTTTTTTAATCTGTTTTATTCTTTTACTTCTGTTTTTAATCATGTGTTTGATGTGTTTTATTAATTTTTTATTATTTATTTAAATTTTATGTTGAATTGTTTTATTGTAAGGCGCCTTGAGACGGCTTTTGCTGTGATTTGGCACATTATAAGCTAATTCAATTAAATTAAAATTGAAAATGTACACCAAATGGGCTTTTCAATATTAAAATCAAATGTCCACAGAATCCCCATTACGGATCAGATCCGGATCAAACTTTGTCAGGTGATAGTGAGTGCCAGTCTGCACCTCACATTCAAATATGAGAAAATGTAAGACATTCCCTGGGTAGAAACAAAAAACATTTTGAAAAGCTCAAAGGGAACAACTCTGAACACAGGTCAGAACAGAGTGGGAAAATGACATGAAAGAGTAGCCCTCAATTATGTATGCTGATATTTTTAAGTACTTTGTGTTGACGGTTTCGCTATGAGGAACTAGAAAAGCACCGAAGCCGATCAATATCTCCTTCAAACAAGTTAAAAGACGGCCCGACAAGTAGTACCACTGTAATGCCAAGATTATATAATATCAGTTATCAAGTTGTTGGTGAACAACTTGATAATGATTTTATCATATACCTATAAATGATAAATGTTGTACGGTTTTCTGAAGGGTGTAAAAAGACATATTCATTGGTGAACAACTTGATAAGGATTTTATCATATACCTATAAATGATAAATGTTGTACGGTTTTCTGAAGGGTGTAAAAAGACATATTCATTGGTGAACAACTTGATAAGGATTTTATCATATACCTATAAATGATAAATGTTGTATGGTTTTCTGAAGGGTGTAAAAAGACATGTTCATTGGTGAACAACTTGATAAGGATTTTATCATATACCTATAAATGATAAATGTTGTATGGTTTTCTGAAGGGTGTAAAAAGACATATTCATTGGTGAACAACTTGATAAGGATTTTATCATATACCTATAAATGATAAATGTATGGTTTTCTGAAGGGTGTAAAAAGACATATTCATTGGTGAACAACTTGATAATGATTTTATCATATACCTATAAATGATAAATGTTGTATGGTTTTCTGAAGGGTGTAAAAAGACATATTCATTGGTGAACAACTTGATAAGGATTTTATCATATACCTATAAATGATAAATGTTGTATGGTTTTCTGAAGGGTGTAAAAAGACATATTCATTGGTGAACAACTTGATAAGGATTTTATCATATACCTATAAATGATAAATGTTGTATGGTTTTCTGAAGGGTGTAAAAAGACATATTCATTGGTGAACAACTTGATAAGGATTTTATCATATACCTATAAATGATAAATGTTGTATGGTTTTCTGAAGGGTGTAAAAAGACATATTCATTGGTGAACAACTTGATAAGGATTTTATCATATACCTATAAATGATAAATGTTGTATGGTTTTCTGAAGGGTGTAAAAAGACATATTCATTGGTGAACAACTTGATAAGGATTTTATCATATACCTATAAATGATAAATGTTGTATGGTTTTCTGAAGGGTGTAAAAAGCCATATTCATTGGTGAACAACTTGATAAGGATTTTATCATACACAGTGGTCCCTCATTTATCACAGGAGTTATGTTCTAAAAATAACCCGTGATAGGCGAAAAGTAGTCAGCATTATTTTTTACAATTATTATAGATGTTTTAAGGCTGTAAAAACCCTCACTACACACATTATACACTTTTCTCAAACAGGCATTAACATTTTCTCACTTTTCTCTCCTGTGTAAACACTCAAAGTTCAAACCTTAGTAGAAAAAAAAAAATAGAACGTTTTCCTATAAATAATTATGATGGCTTTTAGAACGCAAACTCCACACAGAAAGGACACAGGTGAGATTCAATCCCATGACCTTTTTGCTGTGAGGCAACCATGAGCAACTATGTTCCCAAATCTAAAACCGCATTTAAATTAAAAGGGTTAAGTTTAATTACCTGGGGTACCAGATTCACTGCAACGTGTGATCTGGTTGTGTTTGGTTTGGATATGACCAAAGTAGGAGCTGTGTCCACATTTGTTGTGTGGGCCGCTGAAGAGGAGGTACTGCTGGCCCACCACCACCAGATGGCGCCCTGCTTGGAGTGCGGGCTTCAAGCATGAGAGGGCGCCGGAGCCACTGGGAGTGACAGCTGTCACTCATCCTCAGCACCAGCTGTCACTCATTCATCTCATCACCATCACCATAAAGGCCGGACTGCAACTCCACCTCCTCGCCGAGAAATCAACTACCAATCAGGTAACTCTCTGCTAAACCTCAAATTCGAGTATTAGTCTGATCTCTTTTTGCAGCCGTTTTCCTGGGACGGATACCCTGTCTGTGGAGTTGGCGTTTGGTGTGGACTGCGACGGCTTCGCCTCACACCCCACCCAGATAAGTGGTTATCTCAGGAGCTGCACGAGTGTGTGATTGGAGGTGGAGGTTCTCCCTCCTTTACTGAATACAGACTGTGGGATTACTGAGTGTGCGACCTCACACTCATCTGGATTGTCTCTGTTCTCTGCCAGCAGTACCGGGTCTGACTGCTGAAGACGGCGGCCACCTGGGGCGCAGGGCTTGGCGGCTCCGGTGTTCGTCAGCTCCGTTGGCGGTGGAAGCTGTGTGGATCCGGCTTTTCTCTCGCCAGGCGTCTTCTATCGTCGAGCCTGCCCACACGTCACCTGGTGTATGATTGACAGTCACTGTATTGTTATTGTCTGTACATCGTTGTGTGATTCACAACATTAAATTGTTACTTTTTGGCTTATCCATTGTCCGTTCATTAACGCCCCCTGTTGTGGGTCCGTGTCACGACACTTTCACAACAACATTGTCAGCAATACATCAGACCTGTTTCCGGTGGGTGTTGGACTCAGCCAGGGCTGACCCTGGTCACAATCCTGTGATATTCCCACAGAGGATTTCAAGGTGGTGAGGGACTGGAGGGTGTCCAGTTTAGTAACAAAGTCTGAATGAACCCAATATGCAGGCAGCAATAAGACAAAAGGTAGTTGCAAAAAAAACCCCAAGGTGATTTAATGTTCCAGTGGTGACAAACAGTCCAAACAAGTGACATGAAAGAGTCCAAAAAACACAACAAGGGATCTAACCAAGGAGTACATACACAAACAGCTGCTACAGGAGATGACAAACAATTCATAAAATACAGACAAAACTTAGCAGGAAGGTGCAACGTGAGACCAACATAAGCAAAATGAAGGAACCAGCAAATACACAAGAGCAACCTCAGACTTAAATACACACTGGGGGTGATGACAGGTAAGGGAAGAATAATCAACCAGGAAGAAGTTATCTAAAACAAACAAGCACAGTCAGACTACCAAAATAAAACAGGAAGAACAAACTACAGTTGATACAGAAATAAAACCAGTGACAAAGGAAACTAAAATCAGTGGTGGGCACAGTTCCGCTAACCTGCTAACTGCCAATTAGCAAAGCTAACTTTTTCATTAGCAGATTAGCTTTTCAGCTAACTTTGAAAACCATCAGCAGACCAATTAGCTTCTGCTAAGTTTAGTTCCGCTAACTTTCAGTCTAACGTTTTGTTGCTGGCACAGTGAGTAAAGCTAAATGGTCAAAAACATCTGTCAACCCTAAAATCAAACATATTAGTTCCTGTCCTGTGTTTTTGCAACAGTCAGGCCGCTGTGAGACGCTCAGTCCTCCCCCAGCAGAAAGAAAAAGAGGAAGGGGCTGCTACTAGAGAAAGGTGCCATTTACTTTTAACATACAGCAACACAGACAGTGGCAGTGGTCACAACACAACTCTTCACCAAACTAACAACACTCCTTGAACTATAAAAACACAACAAAACTATAACACTAACAACACTGCTAAACTAACATGTGCTACAATAATAATAATAATAAAAAAACCCAAACTCCCATAATGCATTACAGCAGCAATCGACAGTGTGTCTGCTTTGAAAACAATGTGTACATGCAAATCTTTACTTTTTTAAGACACTTATTTGTGGAGTAAAATGTGTCTCATTAATACCTGAAAATGCACAGAGGGTGATTTATAAATAGTCCTTGATTTGCACACGTTTTGCAGTCCATAAACACAAATTTCTGATTTGTAACTTGTGTGTTGGTTTTCACAAATAAATGTGTTTATGTAAATATGTTATATGTTACTTTTTGAAGTGTGTTTTAGCATTTGTGAATCACCAATCACATGTTGGTCGCTATTCATACTCCCATCCAGTAGACGGCAGTGTTCTATGCATTTTGACCTAGGTGGGGGGGGTTGATGAGAGGAGACTCAAACCTTCAGAATTAGTGCATTACTTTAAAAGATATGTGCGATAAATTTAAGATTCTGCACCGTTTTTACTGGATCCCAAGGATCTTTAGACTTGGTTTGAAAGAGACAGATGTGTGTTATACACACACACACACACACACGTATATATATATATACTTGCGATTTTGCAAGTTCTCCCATTTAGAAATCATGGAGGGGTCTGAAATTTTCATCTTAGGTGTATGTCCACTGTGAGAGACATAATCTAAAAAAAATCCGGAAATCACAATGTATGATTTTTTTAAATAATTTATTTGTATGTTACTGCTGCAAATAAGTATTTGAACACCTGTAAAAATCAATGTTAATATTTGGTACAGTAGTCTTTGTTTGCAGTTACAGAGGTCAAACGTTTCCTGTAGTTTTTCACCAGGTTTTCACACACTGCAACAGGGATTTTGGTCCACTCCTCCATACACATCTTCTCCAAATCTTTCAGGTTTGGAGTTTCAGCTCCCTCCAAAGAATTTCTATTGAGTTCAGGTCTGGAGACTGGCCAGGCCACTCCAGGTCCTTGAAATGCTTCGTTCAAATGGCATTGTTCAAAATTAGACCTATTCCACCTCATGTGGCGTGATGCTATCTTAGACTATAAGCATACATTACTGGCTACAAAGTGGTCCCAACAATAATCTTAAGGTTCTGCTATTAACCTATAAAATTTGTTGTGTGCTGGGGGGTGTGGCTGGATGTTTTGGTGTTCTTTTCTTTTCTTTGCTCTTCAGGTGGCATGGAAACTGATTCTTCTGTGGAGAAGGTGCTGGCTGAAGAGTCCTCACCCTCATCAACATCATGTGCAGCACCTGTGACTCTGGTGCTCACATGCAACCTTAAAGACTTTCAGCTGAAGCAGATAATTGGATGCCGTTCTGCATTTAAGGCATGTGTGATTCAAGCAGAACTGCCGGGAACTCGACCTTGTGATGTTCGTTTGTGAGACGCTGAGGACCGCGCCTGGGTTTGACACATCGAGCCTGTGAAGCAAGGAAGGGTGAGGACACATGCTGTCAGCACACATCAAAGGTGATTAAGTGTTTGACTAATTGTTGATAGTAACTTGGTGTTTTGTTACACAGTATACTTGAATTGTGATGAGAATTGTGCAGCTTGCTTCTCACTGCTGTGGCGTGCGGATAAGTGATCCTCCACCTGTTGTGAGAAGCTGCTCATTTGCATAAAGTTAAAAAGATACAGACCTGAATGTGTTGCTGATAGCGTGTGTCTTTTGAAAGATATTGTTGTAACTGCTGACTTACCTCACCTCTTCTTTGCTTCACAGAGAGTCAGTTTGTCGTGTCCACCTGGGGAGTGTTTGGCGGTGGTAGTGGGTCCAGGAGCGCCGGGCTTTGATCCTTGCGGGCGCTGGAGAGAGTACCAACAGTCACTCCACCAGAAGGACGCTATTTTTGTTTTTACACCTTTTAAGCACAGCGGGTGAAATATATTGTTTTTGGAACCGCTTTTCTGGTTATTTGTAGCGCTGGGTTCCGTCTGACGCAGGTCCGCTCCTCAACCTGCGTCGACACATAACAAAATTATTTACAGACTAGCACCTGCCTACCTAGCTGACCTAATTAAACCCTACGTACCGGCCCGGGCTCTGCATTCTCAGGGTGCAGGCCTACTTTGTGTCCCTAGGGTGAATAAAACTTTCAGGCACCTGCTTTGTGGAAATATCTCCCTGCATCAATAAAACAGTCCAATTCTGACTTTCAAGTATAGATTTAAAACGCACTTATTCTCCCTTTTGTATGGCTAGCATACTAGCATAGTATGGTACTATGCTTCCTACCCTTTAAAATTCATTTTATAAGTAAACGGAGCAGGCTGTGGCCTCAAATTGATCTAAATTCTGGGTCTTTTAGTGAAGCTTCAGGCTAGTAGCCGGTGATCGCCTTAGTATTTCTTTTGTTTTTCTTGTTTCTTAATGAGACAAATTATACCTTATTTGTAGTATTTCTGCCACCTGAGTTTTTTTTCCTCCCTGTCCGAGGTGCAGCTTCATCCAGAAGTGGGAGTGGGAGTCTTTTTCTTCAATGGTCATGAAATAGATGGATCTGTGGATCTCCCCTCCCCAGCCAGCCTCCCGTCCTGGACACCAGCATAGACTCCCAAAATTTTCTGCATATTTGTATTGTCAAGTGTGTCAGTTGCATGGCCCAAGCAGAGGGTCACCTCTTTGAGTCTGGTCTGCTTGAGGTTTCTTCCTCAAATCATCAGAGGGAGTTTTTTTCTTACCACTGTCGCCTGTGTTCTTGCTCTGGAGGTTGGTAAGGTTAGACCCTTATTTGTGTGAAGTGCCTTGAGGCAACGTTGTTGTGAATTGGTGCTATATGAATGAAAATAAATTTAAATTGAATTGAACTTTGATGCACCAGATCATTTAAAAAGCAACATTGTTTTGCCTATGCAATATCCCATGAACATGTCTGCCACCTGCTGGCTGCTTCATGGACGCTGGATGGATGATGGAAAATTCTGAACAGGTGTGGTTGAATTTACATGTACAGCTGTGGTTAGAAGTTTACACACACAGTAAGTCCCTTCGGCTGCTCCCTTGTTTGCACTCGGGGTCGCCACAGCAAATCCAAGGTGGATCTGCATCTTGATTTGGCACAGGTTTTACGCAGGATGCCCTTCCTGACGCAACTCCACATTACATGGAGAAATGTGGCAGGGGTGGGATTTGAACCCAGAACCTTCCGAACTGAAACCAAGCTCATTAACCACTTGGCCACCACCCCTGCTACACACACTCATCATGCTAATTTTGGGCTTTTAATGATGCCTTTGAACTGTTCTTTTGCCAGAGTTCAATTATTGTACATCATGCATCATTAATGACAAAACAACAACAATAAGAACAACAACAAAAACAAGAAGTGGGTGCACAAGTTTGAATTTATTTTGAAGCCTTGGAAATTTGAGAGGAGATGTCTGTGAGAGGGCAGCACAGTGCATTAGTGGTTAGTACTGTTACCTCACAGCTAGAAGGTTGTGGGATCGTTTCCCTACGGGTGCTTTCTTGGGTGGAGTTTGCACGTTGTCCCCGTGTTTGCGTGGTTCTGTCCAGGTGCTCCGGCTTCCTCCCACATCCAAAGACATGCAGGTTAGGTGGACTGGAAACTTTAAAATGTCTGTAGGTGTGAATGTGTTTGTTTGTCTGTATGTGACCCTGCGACAGACTGACATCCTGTCCAGGGTGAACCCGCCTCATGTCCTGTCACTACTGGGATAGTCTCTTAATTGAAGAACGTGGGTATATAAAATGGGTGGATGGATGTCTGGAGAGGTCAGCATGGAGCTCAGATCCAGCCTCGTGTGTGTCAGGAGACCCTACAGGCCTCCACCATGACCCTCACTGAGACACCCAGCCATACATGAGGCCATGAGGGACAGACGGACGGAGGGACAGAAGACTGCATTGGATTAATGGCTGTGCTACGTGCCTTTCCTTTGAACCTGTTTGACGGCCACCATCTCCCAGCCGCAGCAGATGTCTGTTTCTGTTCTACATGAAGCCATTAAACACAGCAAACACTTCAAGGGGAAGACAAAAACTTCACTTCAGTCTCCAGTAAGTACAAGTCCAGCTGTTCTGTGTCCATTGTGCCTGTGCCTCTGCATGAGGTTGAGACATTCTAGGAACAGGTTTGTGTGTGAGAAAGAGAGTAAGAAGAGTGTGTGACCGCCTTAATGTCTAATCCCTGTAATAGAGGGACGGACATGAATAACCCTGCAGCCACTTCGGGCCGCTCCACTTCACCATATGCCCACAGAGCAGCTCTGCCCAAGATATCACTCCCATCCTTTACAAAAGAACACTGCCATCTATCTATCTATCTATCTATCTATCTATCTATCTATCTATCTATCTATCTATCTATCTATCTATCTATCTATCTATCTATCTATCTATCTATCTATCTATCTATCTATCTATCTATCTATCTATCTATCTATCTATCTATCTATCTATCTATCTATCTATCTATCTATCTATCTATCTATCCTTGTTACCATTCAGATTAGTATGAGAGAAAGGAAGGAAAACCAGCTGGATACTGATAATAAGAGAGAGAGAGAAAGAAAAGTGTGTGTGTGTGTGTGTGTGTGTGTGTGTGTGTGTGTGTGTGTGTGTGTGTGTGTGTGTGTGTGTGTGTGTGTGTGTGTGTGTGAGAGAGAGAGAGAGAGAGAGAGAGAGAGAGAGAGAGAGAGAGAGAGAGAGAGAGAGAGAGAGAGAGAGAGAGAGAGAGAGAATTTGAATTTTAAAACACAGCTTTATTCACAACAATTAAGTTACATCACATCCATCATGCTTTTTTCATATATACTACAACCCCTGGCAAAAATTATGGAATCACCGGCCTCGGAGGATGTTCATTCAGTTGTTTAATTTTGTAGAAAAAAAGCAGATCACAGACATGACACAAAACTAAAGTCATTTCAAATGGCAACTTCCTGGCTTTAAGAAACACTATAAGAAATCAGGAAAAAAAATTGTGGCAGTCAGTAACGGTTACTTTTTTAGACCAAGCAGAGGGAAAAAGAAATATGGAATCACTCAATTCTGAGGAAAAAATTATGGAATCACCCTGTAAATTTTCATCCCCAAAACTAACACCTGCATCATATTAGATCTGCTCGTTAGTCTGCATCTAAAAAGGAGTGATCACACCTTGGAGAGCTGTTACACCAAGTGGACTGACATGAATCATGGCTCCAACACGAGAGATGTCAATTGAAACAAAGGAGAGGATTATCAAACTCTTAAAAGAGGGTAAATCATCACGCAGTGTTGCAAAAGATGTTGGTTGTTCACAGTCAGCTGTGTCTAAACTCTGGACCAAATACAAACAACATGGGAAGGTTGTTAAAGGCAAACATACTGGTAGACCAAGGAAGACATCAAAGCGTCAAGACAGAAAACTTAAAGCAATATGTCTCAAAAATCGAAAATGCACAACAAAACAAATGAGGAACGAATGGGAGGAAACTGGAGTCAACGTCTGTGACCGAACTGTAAGAAACCGCCTAAAGGAAATGGGACTTACATACAGAAAAGCTAAACGAAAGCCATCATTAACACCTAAACAGAAAAAAACAAGGTTACAATGGGATAAGGAAAAGCAATCGTGGACTGTGGATGACTGGATGAAAGTCATATTCAGTGATGAATCTCGAATCTGCATTGGGCAAGGTGATGATGCTTGGTGCCGTTCCAATGAGATTTTTAAAGATGACTGCCTGAAGAGAACATGTAAATTTCCACAGTCATTGATGATATGGGGCTGCATGTCAGGTAAAGGCACTGGGGAGATGGCTGTCATTACATCATCAATAAATGCACAAGTTTACGTTGATATTTTGGACACTTTTCTTATCCCATCAATTGAAAGGATGTTTGGGGATGATGAAATCATTTTTCAAGATGATAATGCATCTTGCCATAGAGCAAAAACTGTGAAAACATTCCTTGCAAAAAGACACATAGGGTCAATGTCATGGCCTGCAAATAGTCCGGATCTTAATCCAATTGAAAATCTTTGGTAGTTGAAGAAGTTGAAGAAAATGGTCCATGACAAGGCTCCAACCTGCAAAGCTGATCTGGCAACAGCAATCAGAGAAAGTTGGAGCCAGATTGATGAAGAGTACTGTTTGTCACTCATTAAGTCCATGCCTCAGAGACTGCAAGCTGTTATAAAAGCCAGAGGTGGTGCAACAAAATACTAGTGATGTGTTGGAGCATTCTTTTGTTTTTCATGATTCCATAATTTATTCCTCAGAATTGAATGATTCCATATTTTTTTCCCTCTGCTTGGTCTAAAAAAGTAACTGTTACTGACTGCCACAATTTTTTTTCCTGATTTCTTATAGTGTTTCTTAAAGCCAGAAAGTTGCCATTTGAAATGACTTTAGTTTTGTGTCATGTCTGTGATCTGCTTTTTTCTACAAAATTAAACAACTGAATGAACATCCTCCGAGGCTGGTGATTCCATAATTTTTGCCAGGGGTTGTATATACACACATACACACACATACATACATACATACATTCATTCATTCATTCATTCATCTTCTACCGCTTAGTCCAATTTTGGATCACAAGGGGTTGGAACCTATCGCAGCAGTCATAGAGCGGTAAAAATTTTAACGGCTGATGAGAGATTTTGGTCTGGTAGTGTCGCCGTAAGGACGGCCCACGGCGCCTGACGGCGATCTGCGCTTCGAGGCGGCAGCGTCTCGCCGTTTCAAGTTGAAAACTTCCACATTTCAGACTCTGTTGACCCAGTAAGTCGTCAGAGAACAGAGAACTTTCAGAAGAAGTCGGCATGAGGAGTTTATTCGGACATTCCATTGTTAACAGACATTTTGTAATGAAAGAACGTGCGGGCAGAGTCGCATGTCGGGCCAGACCCGACCGCGGGGGGTCGCGACAGGAAAAACACCTCCGTTGGAAACCTTAACGGGCAAGTTCACAGGGTCACAGGGGGTCGTTTTGACCGTTGGGGTTTTTACGTAATTATTGTATGGCCTTGCCTTACAATATAAAGCGCCTTGGGGCAACTGTTTGTTGTGATTTGGCGCTATATAAATAAAATTGATTGATTGATTGAAATTGGAACATGCCCAAGCTGTTAAACAATTTCTCAGTTACTCACTTGTTGAAAGCCATCAAAAGCCGCCTGAATTTTACAAATGGTTTTCAACACGGAGGTGTTTTTCCTGTCGTGGCGCACACAGATTCGCCGAGTCGTCACGGAAACGACTCGGCGAATTTGCACACACGTCTTTCATAAAAAAATGTCCTTAAACAGTGGAATGTCCGCATAAAGTCCTCATGCCGGCCTCTTCTGAATCTTCTCTGTTCTCTCACGACGTCCTGGGTGAATTAAGCCTTAAATTAGGATGTTTTCAGGTCGAAACAGGCCGACGACGGCGCCTGGAAGCGCTGCACGACGTCCTGCTCTGTGGGAAGTCCTTACAGCGACAGAAACACCCCATAATCTCTCATCAGCCGTTAAACTTTTCACCGAAAACCAGCTTAATTTCTCGAATAGTGTCCACTTGGATATCCCTCACAGGTCCAGAAAAAATGTTGATAAAGCAACGCGCGCCGTCCGCAGCGGCTATTCAGACAAAGAGATTCCGACGGGCGGGGTGGAGCACTCCTCACTCAAGGCCTGCCCACAGGCGAATGACGTCACCGACACGCGTGAAAAAACTCACGCATGCGCACAAGGGTTCAAGCCTGTCTGACGTAAAAACATATGAATCAAATCCATTTATTTTTTGAAAAAAATAAAAAGGACCGCTTTTTTCATCACAGACCTCATATATATATATATGAGGTCTGTCCATAAAGTATCGTACCTTTTTATTTTTTTTTTAAACTATATGGATTTGATTCATAGGTTTTCACATCAGACAGGCTTGAACTCTTGTACGCATGTGTGAGTTTTTCCACGCCTGTCGGTGACGTCATTCACCTGTGAGCACGCCTTGTGGAAGGAGTGGTCCCGCCCCGTCGTCGGATTTTCATTGTCTGGAAATGGCGGAATGATTTGGGGGTTTTTTCCATCAGAATTTTTTCAGAAGCTGTTAGAGACTGGCACCTGGAAACTATTCGAAAAATTTATCTGGCTTTCACTGAAAATTTTACGGGCTTCACAGAGAATAAGGTCTGGTGGTACAGCTTTAAGGACGCCTTTAAGGACGCTCAGCGCGCCGCGCTCCGAGCTGCGACGACACGGCACAAGCCACTGGACCATTTCTGAGCTGATGGCTCTGTGGATACGAGACCGTCATGTGCTCTTTCTCTGGTTATCACAAGAGCTGGACATCAGCCATTTTCCGGCAGATTTCACTTTTAACAAGAGATTTTGTCATAGAAAGCCTCGCAGAGGCTTCGCCCGTCACGACCGATTCGCTTTGGAAGCGAGACAAAGGAACACCTCCGTTTCGGCATGTCAGAGGACAATTTTGGACATGTCTATCTCGGCTTTCAATGCTTACCAGTCCAGTTAAGTATCAGTGAAATTGTGGAGAGCTGGACATGTCCAAAAAAATAAATAAAAAGGTATGATACTTTATGGACAGACCTCGTGTATATATATATATATATATATATATATATATATATATATATATATATATACACACTTAAGAGTCCCTTCAACATAAACTCATGGTCCACTGACCCCTGAGCTAAAACACAGTTCTTCCGAGTCTTCCAAATAGCCAACTTAGCGAATCCACAGAGCAGGTTGATTAAAACATGCAATTTCCTGGATTGTGTGCAATATTTCGGACAAAAAATAATCCATAGTGAACAACAAAAAAATCCATAGTGAACAACAAACCAAGCCCATGAAACCACCTCCCCAATAACCCAAACAGCCCTGACAACTGGTAACACTGCGCAAAAACATGGCGAACAGTTTCCCAAAGTGGACAAAAAGGACAAGCCCATCAACACTTGGATCCAGGTGCGCCAGATACCCATTTGTAGCCAGAGGCCCGTGTACAATCCTCCACTGGAGGTCCCCCGTGCATTTGTCGACCGGGGGTTTGTACAGGCTTTGCCAGCACCCCACAGGAGACAAGACGGCACCAAAAAACTCGGACCACTTTGATGCCGTCAACCCTGCAAAGAGGATAAGTGTGACACTTTGACACTGGTATAATAGAGCCACACCCCCACAGCAGACGAGACAGTCAGAGAGGGGAACACGTAGTTACATTCATCATCCCACTGGTCAGACAGAGTACGGGTCTTAGCAAACGCTGTGTGGGGCCATGGCAGGGAAGCACAAACCTCCTCCACTAACCTGAGCAGCATCCTGGAGGACCGAACGTCCGCCGACTCCGCCAACCTCATGGCAGATGTACACAGTAGATGGCCCAATTTGATGCAGCCAACCTCCTTCTGGCGGGACTGCAGAGTAGCAGAGGACAACCCGGGTGAGCTAACAAAGTCATTGAAGAAAAGAGGCTCCTCAAACAGCCACATCCCAGGTGTACCTACATTGTCCCTGCGCACAGCGAGGACCCACTATGCCTGGAGAACTGACCGGTAAAAAGCTGAGGTGTGCGTCCCGATGACGTCCCACCGATGTAGAAGGAAAAGATGTTTGTTGTATCCAAGACCTGCCTCCTTCTTCAGCAGGACACGTGCTCTATCCTGCCAGCTCAATCCAGAGGTGTACAACAGTCTCTGAGCAGCCTGCAACCTGAAGATTGACACCCGAGCAGAAATGTCCACCAGCCCCTGTCCTTTTATGAAGTGGTATATTCAGTGCGGGAGCACTGATCCAGTGATAACCAGCTCAGAAACAGTCCACCAGTAACTGCTGCAGCTGCTCGATAAGGCCCAGAGGTGGAGGGAGGACAGACAGTTTGTGCCACAGTGCCGAAGCAACCAAGTTATTGGCTACAATAACTCTCCCCCTATAGGACATCTGGGGCAGCAACCATTGCCATTTGGACAATCTGGCACACACCTTCTCCACTAAGCCCTCACAATTCCTCTGATGATACCCATGCGTCCCCAGAAAAATACGCAGAATTTTCAAACTCTCCATTCCCCACCACAGACCATGTGGCAGACAGGGAGCGGTCCCCTCCCCATCAGAACAGCCTCACTCTTCTCCCAGTTTACTCTTGCAGCGGTTCCCATCTCATAGAGCCGTAAACTGTCTAATAACCCATCAACATCCACCTGAGTCGTGACAAAAACCGTGATGTCATCTGCGTAAGCTGAGAGCACCAAGGGAGAAGACAGTGGAAAACCCGGCAAAACAAGGCCAGACAGCTTGGCCCTAATGCGACACAAGAGTGGCTCAATGGTCAAAGAGTACAGGTGACCTCAGATGGGGCAGCCCTGTCTTATACCCCGCGTTATTGGGACTGGGTAGCTCAACCCTCACCAACCTTAACCAAACAAGAAGCCCCATTATACAAAACCCCAGCAAGTGAAATAAACCCTTCACCAAAACCAACCGCCCCCAAAGTGGAAAACAAAAACCTGTGATGAACCCAGTGAAAAGCCTTCTCCTGATCAAGTGACTCAAACCCGCAAATCAAATCACCAGTATTACACAAATCAAACAAATCTCTCATCAAAAAAAAGGTTGTCCGTAGTAGTCCTATTGGGCACACAGTAAGACTGGTTCTTGTGAACAGTGAAGTCTAGGATACCTTTTAATCTGTTCGCAAGTACCCTAGAAAAGAGTTTATAATCCACACAGAGAAGTGCAACTGGTCTCCAGTTCTGCAACACAGTAAGATCCCCTTTCTTTTGCAGGAAGGACAAAACAGCACAGCGACAAGAAGCGGCCAAGCAGCCCGCCGCAATGCTCTCTCGCAACACCTCCAGAAGATCAGCACCGACAAAGCCCCAGAACTGTATGATACGATATGATATGATACGATACGATACAATACAATAAAATACGATACAATGTACTTTATT
The DNA here is from genome assembly GCF_902500255.1 of Thalassophryne amazonica. Lineage (NCBI taxonomy): Eukaryota > Metazoa > Chordata > Actinopteri > Batrachoidiformes > Batrachoididae > Thalassophryne > Thalassophryne amazonica. The sequence goes on along the minus strand of NC_047110.1, from coordinate 7,091,192 downwards.
ATTCCAAAAAGGGAAATTCATCTTGGACTCATATACTGCATACAATGCACGATAAAAGCAATAAAAAAAAAAAACACAATAAAATCCATAAAACAATAAAAACCCCATCCAATATAAACACCCCACATAATTATAAATATGACACAACAACCGACAATATAACCAACACCCATCCATCAGGAAGGCAAAGACAGGTCTTCTCCTTCTGATGAGAGGTCCTCTTCTTCAGATTGAAGAAGAAGGAACTGGGTGCATCCATGTCCTTGATGTTTGCAAAGCGAGCCCTCACCATCACCCCTTTCACCCTCTCCTGTAACAGGGCTCCCAGCTCCGCCCTCTTCCCCTGCAGTAGACCACGCTGGTCGGGAGTCCCAGCTGTATGCAGGTTGGCCTGAATGTCCATAATGTCCTTCTCGAGCGCTACCTTAACCCTGGCTGTAGAGTAGGAAGTGTATTGTTGGCACAAAACCCAAATCTGAGTTTTGCCAGCCTCCCGACACTGACTCACTGTCCCAAATGTCCCCTTCCTTTCCCCGCAGAAACCCCCAAAAGATTCAAATAAATCACAAAAATCCATGTCTGTCAAAAGTTTGGTGTTGAATTTCCAGTAAGTATTGAACCTCTGAGTGTGTGAGTGGAATATTTCTGTGGTGATGAGATGATGATCTGAAAAACCAGCTGGCTGAATAAAACTCCTGCGTAATCTGTTCCTGAATGAGTGTGACATATAAATCTGGTCAAGCCTGGCTGCAGACACCACCCCATCTGAAACCCGAACCTGTGTGGACTGTCTGTCTGT
>NC_047110.1:6912421-7086543 GCF_902500255.1 Thalassophryne amazonica | reverse complement strand
AGGAGGGGGGGAGAGAGAGAGAGAGAGAGAGAGAGAGAGAGAGAGAGAGAGAGAGAGAGAGAGAGAGAGTGAGAATTCTGTTCTATGGAATGATCTCCCTGCATCAATAAAACAGATTCTGTGAGACTTTCAAGTTCAGACTTAAGACGCACTTACTTTCCCTTTTGTATGTCTAGCATACTGACCCCCTCTACACCCTGACTGTGCCTAGAAATTCTGTCCATAAAGGTAATGAACAGAACCGGTGACAAAGGGCAGCCCTGGCAGAAGCCAACGTGCACTGGAAACAGGCTTGACTTACTACCGGCAATGCGAACCAAGCTCCTGCTGCAGTCGTACGGGGCCCTTAACAAAGGATAGCCCTTAACAAAGGACCCTGGACCCCGTACTCCCGGAGCACCCCCCCACAGGGCGCCTCGAGGGACACGGTCGAACGCCTTCTCCAGATCCACAAAACACATGTGGACTGGTTGGGTGAACTCCCATAAACCCTCGAGCACCCGATGGAGGGTGTAGCGCTGGTCCAGTGTGCCGCGACCAGGACAAAAACCACACTGCTCCTCCTGAATCCGAGGTTTGACTATTGGTCGAATTCTCTTCTCCAGTAATCTGGAATAGACCTTACCGGGGAGGCTGAGGAGTGTGATTCCCCTGTAGTTGGAACACACCCTCTGGTCCACTTTCTTAAACAGAGGGACCACCACCTCGGTCTGCCAATCCAGAGGCACTTTCCCCGACCGCCACGCGATGTTGCAGAGACGTGTCAACCAAGACAGTACCACAACATCCAGAGATGGATGGATGGATTTCATCCACCCCAGGAGCCTTGTGTTGGATATCTAATATATAAAGCTGACTGTGTGTGTGTGTGTGTGTGTGTGTGTGCGTGTGTTCTTCTATGCACAGCCACAGTAATTAAGCAATCGACTCCAAACTTGCTATGGTGACTGGGGGCACCAAGGGGGAGGTCAGTGGGACCCTTAGGCTAGAAACATTTCATTTCATTTCATTTAATAGATAGATTGCTCATAACCAATTCCATGGTATGGAGCACAAACAAAAACAAATACATACTTTGGCAAAAGGAAAACACTAGAAATCAAAATTCAATACAAATCCAGAACCCCTTTCAAATAGTAGTTTACAAATAATTTTCCTGTTTTCAGATTGAAACAGTAACACAAACTTATGTTTAGACGGACACTCTCTATAGAAAACAGGGATATATTTTTCTCTTAGTCTCTTGACCTCATGATATGTAAAAACAAACAAGACATGGAATTCATCTCCCACAGAACCGCTATCACAAAGGTTACAAGTCCTCAGTGATCTGTCCAGGCTTTTGTATCTGCCAGTGACCTTGGGGATCCTGGTGTTATTAGTTCTCAGGTTGCAAATGGCCTGCCTGAATAGGTACTTTTCTCATTTGAATTCTTTATATTCTTTATATTCAACATAAACGTCACACAATGTCATTTCCTGTAATTGGCTTTGCCATTTTTGTACATACTGGTCCTTTAAAAGGACCTGTATGTTACTGCTGCAAATAAGTATTTGAACACCTATGAAAATCAATGTTAATATTTGGTACAGTAGTCTTTGTTGGCAATTACAGAGGTCAAACATTTCCTGTAGGTTTTCACCAGGTTTTCACACACTGCAGCAGGGATTTTGGTCCACTCCTCCATACAGATCTTCTCCAAATCTTTCAGGTTTGGAGTTTCAGCTCCCTCCAAAGATTTTCTATTGAGTTCAGGTCTGGAGACTGGCCAGGCCACTCCAGGACCTTGAAATGCTTCTTACGGAGCCCCTCCTTAGTTGCCCTGGCTGTGTGTTTGGGGTCATTGTCATGCTGGAAGACCCAGCCATGACCCATCTTCAGTGCTCTTACTGAGGGAAGGAAGTTGTTTGCCAAAATCTTGCAATACATGACCTCATCCATCCTCCCTTCAATACGGTGCAGTCGTCCTGTCCCCTTTGCAGAAGAGCACCCCCAGAATATGATGTTTCCACCCCCATGCTTCATGGTTGGGATGGTTTTCTTGGGGTTGTTCTCATCCTCTAAACATGGTAAGTGGAGCTGATTCCAAAAAGCTCTATTCTGGTCTCATCTGATCACATGACCTTCTCCCATGCCTCCTCTGGATCATCCAGATGGTCACTGGTGAACTTCAAACGGGCTTGGACATGTGCTGGCTTAGGCAGGGGGACCTTACTGCCCTGCAGGATTTTAAACCATGACAGCATCATGTGTAACTAATGTAATCTTTGTGACTTATTTGCAGCAGTAACATACAAATAAATTATTAAAAAATCATACATTGTGATTTCCGGATTTTCTTTTTTTTTTTTTTTTTTTAGATTATGTCTTTGGACATGCAACTAAGATTAAAATTTCAGACCCCTCCATTTCTAAGTGGGAGAACTTGCAAAATCACAGGGTGTTCAAATACTTATTTTCCTCACTGTATTAGATCATGACCCGCTCACTGGAGCCCTTATTTTCACAGTTCATGTGGTTCTCAGGTCAGGTAGCAGCATCACACTTTACTGACTACGTAGTAGCAGCTGGTTAGAGTGCACTTTAATCACAATCCGAATGGGGCAGCGCACGCCGTGTGCCAGTTAAAGAGCACATTTTTTTCATTTAAAATGTACCTGCTGTGTGCCAGAGCGTTGCTGTGATATGACCTGCTGTCACCTTTTATCTTCATTCACTTGAGTCTCATGAAAGTCACAAATTGCTCCGTGAAAATGAATGATGCCATCATACACACAATGCAACGCAACTTACTACACCTTAACTAAAGTGACAGGAAATATACAATGACATGGATAAAGTTCTTTTCTATTACCCGTGTGTAGAACGGGTAACTCAGCTCGTATTTGTATAAGGATGTTGGTTAGACAAGTTTTTGAATGAATAATGAAAATACAATTGTTTTATTTTTTGTTGGTTAGTAGCTTCTTAGAGTTCTGACTGGCCCTCAGTTTTGGACACAATACAGTGTAACAGAACAAATACTAACAAGGTTTGTAAGTGGAGCTGGTGTCATCTTACGGGATCAGTGGAAGAGAATGAACACATGAAAAATGGGACGCGGAGAAGAACTGAAGCAGTTTGTTCCGCCTGCAGTAATGTGATGGTCAGTTACACAGGTGATGGTGCTGCACTCAGTCCTGTTCTAGTTTATTAAAAATAAATCATTCCATTGTGATGGCCCACATTCATTTCTTTTTGCTCCTCTATTTGAATTTATTTATTTATTTTTAAGAAAGGCCATGAAATTCCACTGAGCCTTCTCCATACAAGGCTGTGAAAGCCAAACGCTGGACGTATTATTTTCACTGAGTGCTGCGGCTGTTGCCACACTTTGGAGTGGCACATTCATCCTTTTTTTCCTCCCTCCAGGGCTCTGTGTTCTCCTCCTTTATCTTCCCTATCAGTTTTTTTTTTTTTTTTTTTATCTTGCACACAGCTAATGCCATAACAACGTGAAGGGGCACGAGAGGAGCAGATTTTATTTCATGGTTCTTATAGTGAGAGCTGCCTGAGCACAAGGACCCTCTGAAGGTGGCCCTGGGCCACGCCCCCTGCCACTCTGCAGAAAGGATGAAGGGAGAAGTGGATCAGAAAGAGTACGCACAGTGTAAAGAAAGCTAAAGCCAGAGCAGAAAGAAAGTTACAGCTATTCTTGGGTTTTAATTAAAACAACCTCAGGAATTCTAAAGAGGCCTCTTCTTTCTGTGTCTGTGCACCGAGACCTCAAAGTGCTGCAAAACTCATGTTGGTTATAAAAGGAGACGCACAAGAGGAGCCAAAGAAGAGGCTGTTTACAGATAAAGTCATTACATTCCTCATTACTCAATTAACTCGTTCACACATAATGAATGGACTAATTAACTCCTGCTTAAACGGCCAAAGCAGGTTTGTGAAGCGACCGTGCAGACGTCTGCAGAAAAATAATGTGTGAACTGTTGTGGCTGGGATGCCTGGCTGGCTTTTGTTTCTGTCTTCTGTTTTCTGTCTTTTGTTTTTCCTTCCAGGTGGCATGCGTTCAGGACTGAGTGGCTGTGTGGCTGAGTTATTAGGACCTCACCCTGATCACCTGAGGCTGGTCATGTGCAGCTCGTCAGGACTCACAGCTGTGGTGCATCTATATGGATTGGGGCATGGTTGCATTTAAGTCTGGAGTACACAGTGTGTATTTGCCAGAGACTCGACCTTGTGACCAGACGGGTGAGATCGATGTTTAGAGAACCATCTCATCATCATGGACGCAGAGACCATACCAGGTTTGATGCCATGGTCTGTGAAAGAGGAGGGGGTGAGGTCTCACGCTATTTCACGGTATTTTAGGTTTTGTGACTAACATGAGTACAGTCAGTAAATGTGGTGTCCCTCACACCTTATTATATTGAGCTGTTATGTTAGTCGTTTAATCAGCTTCCACTGCAGTGGAGAATTGAACTGGGTGTTCCATGCCTGCAGGGTGGGAAGCTGATTGGTGATTAAGCCAGGAAGTGTTTGCTGTTTATATACACCTTTGAGTGGTCTCTCTGTGTGTGGAGTGGTGGACTCACATGATGGTTTCTTCTTTCACAGACTCGGTTGGTCGCGGCCACCTGGGGGGTGTCAGCGGGGTCCTTGGGTCCGAACTGTTCTGGCTCCGGACCGTTTGTGCTGCTGGGAGCGCACTGTTCTTCCACCTCGCCAGACCGCGCACTTATTTGTTATTAATTAGCACTCACTGTTATGTCATTAAATTCTGTTATCCTTTGAACCGTGCTCTGTTTCCTTTATGCTGGGTCCTACTTCAAACGCTGGTCGGTACTCCGACTGCATCCGACACATAACATGAACGCTACAAATTTACATTAAAAAAAATTTCATCTGAAACTGATTTGTGTAGATTATATTTGTATATTTGTATTTTGTGTAGCTCAGACTGGATCTTTGCAGACCAGAGTCCAGTCCGGTCCAACATCTGTCCACAGTCCAGCTGTATGATGTAATCCACTTACACAACATTTAATCGTAATTTGTATGCAAAAGCACATTTGGACAAGCCAGCTTCATATGGAATAAGGTGCTGTGGACTAATGAAACTAAAATTGAGTTATTTGAACATAACAAGGGGCGGTATGCATGGCTGAGAAAAAACACAGTATTCCAAGAAAAACACTTGCTACCTACAGTAAAATTTGGAGGTAGTTCCATCATGCTGTGGGGCTGTGTGGCCAGTGCAGGTACTGGGAATCTTGTTAAAGTTGAGGGTCACATAAATTCAGCAATATCAGCAGATTCTTCAGAACAATGTTCATGAATCAGTGACAAAGTTGAAGTTGTGCCGGGGCAGGATCTTTCAACAAGACAACGACCCTAAACACTGCTCAAAATCTACTAAGGCATTCATGCAGAGGAACAAGTACAATGTTCTGGAATGGCCATCTCAGTCCCCAGACCTGAATATTATTGAAAATCTGTGGTGTGATTTTAAGCGTGCTGTCCATGCTCAGAAACCAACAAACCTGAGATGTTTTGTAAAGAAGAATGGTCCAAAATACCTTCAACCAGAATCCAGACTCTCATTGGAAGCTATAGGAAGCATTTTAGAGGCTGTTATTTCTGCAAAAGGAGGATCTATTAAATATTGATGTATTTTTTTCTGTTGGGGTGCCCAAATTTATGCACCTGCCTAATTTTGTTTAAAGAATTATTACACACTTTCTGTAAATCCTATAAACTTCATTTCAGTTGTTAGATATCACTGTGTTTGTCTGCTATATGATATATTTTAACTGAAATTGCTGCGCCAAAGGAAAATCATGGAAATCATCAGGGGTGCCCAAACCTTTACATACAACTGTATATATATATATATATACACACACACAACCCCAATATATATATATATATATATATATATATATATATATATATATATATATATATATATATATATATATATATATATATATATACACACAACCCCAATTCCAATGAAGTTGGGACGTTGTGTGAAATGTAAATAAAAACAGAATACAATGATTCGCCAATCCTCTTCAACCTATATTCAATTGAATACACCACAAAGACAAGATATTTATGTTCAAACTGATAAACTTTATTGTTTTTGTGCAAATATTTGCTCATTTTGAAATGGATGTCTGTAACATGTTTCAAAAAAGCTGGGACAGTGGTATGTTTACCACTGTGTTACATCACCTTTCCTTCTAACAACACTCAATAAGCATTTGGGAGCTGAGGACACTAACTGTGAGTGTCATGATTGGGTATAAAAGGACCATTTCCAAAAGGCTCAGCCGTTCACAAGAAAAGATGGGGTGAGGATCACCACTTTGTGAACAACGGTGTGAAAAAATAGTCCAATTGTTTAAGAACAATGTTTCTTATCGTTCAACTGCAAGGAATTTAGGGATTCCATCATCTACAGTCCATAATATAATCAGAAGTTTCAGAAGATCTCTAGAACTTTCTACACATAAGCAGCAAGGCTGAAAACCAACACTGATTGCCCGTGACCTTTGATCCCTCAGGTGGCACTGCATTAAAAACCAACATCATTGTGTAAAGGATCTTACCGCGTGGGCTCAGGAACACTTCAGAAAACCATTGTCAGTTAACACAGTTCGTCGTTACATCTACAAGTGCAAGTTAAAACTCTACCATGCAAAGTGAAAGTCAAACATCAACAACATCCAGAAACACTGCCGCGTTCTCAGGGCCCGAGCTCATTTGAAATGGACAGACGCAAAGTGGAAAAGTGTGCTGTGGTCTGATGAGTCCACATTTCAGACTGTTTTTGGAAATCATGGACGTCGTGTCCTCTGGACAAAAGAGGAAAAAGACCATCCAGACTGTTACCAGCGCAAAGTTCAAAAGCCAGCATCTGTGATGGTATGGGGGTGTGTTAGTGCCCATGGCATGGACAACTTACACATCTGTGATGGCACCATCAATGCTGAAAGGTACATCCAGGTTTTGGAGCAACACATGCTGCCATCCAAGCAACGTCTTTTTCAGGGACGTCCCTGCTTATTTCAGCAAGACAATACCAAGCCACATTCTGCACGTGTTACAACAGCGTGGCTTCATAGTAAAAGAGTGCAGGTACTAGACTGGCCTGCCTGCAGTCCAGACCTGTCGTCCATTGAAAATGTGTGGCGCGTTATGAAGCGCAAAATACGACAACGGAGACCCCGGACTGTTGAACAATTGAAGTCGTACATCAAGCAAGAATGGGAAAGAATTCCACCTACAAAGCTTCAACAATTAGTGTCCTCAGTTCCCAAATGCTTATTGAGTGTTGTTAGAAGGAAAGGTGATGTAACACAGTGGGAAACAGACCACTGTACCAGCTTTTTAGAAACATGTTGCAGGCATCCATTTCAAAATGAGCAAATATTTGCACAAAAACAATAAAGTTTATCAGTTTGAACATTAAATATCTTGTCTTTGTGGTGTATTCAATTGAATATAGGTTGAAGAGGATTTGCAAATCATTGTATTCTGTTTTTATTTACATTTTACACAACGTCCCAACTTCACTGGAATTGGGGTTGTATGTACTTTGCACTGGGATACCAATTAAACAACTGCAAATTATAAAGAACGACAGTGCTCATACAGCTGAGGGTATTTTAGCAATGTGTTATATTTTTTTTATATTTTTTATATTTTTAAAATTTTATTAGCAAATTATTAAATCATTCACAGACTAGCACCTCCCTACCTAGCCAAACTGATTGGAGATCACAGTCTCATTTGAACCCTCCGTGATATCATGGGATTTGACCACTTATGGGGACCTCCATTCAATATATATATATACAGCATAACTTCACATGGATAAATGGTGTATGGTTTTGTTTTGCGCTGCAATCAACGAAGCAGTCGCAAAAAGTTTTTTTTTTTTCGGTTCCCGGTGGAGAAGAAAAGACAGAGAGGTGGGAGACATCATGTCGGTAAGTGTCAGCTAACTGGAGTAGCTCCGTTCTCTCGCCTGCAAAACCGTCTTGACACGTTTGTTTTTGATTATAAACAAACCGCTGCACGTCCACTTTCTCACCACATCGTCACTTTTTCTTTGCATTTTCACATTGTTTGTGTGTAATTTGCCCAAAAATCCATTGAAAATGCTGTGGTTTGTACCCCAGAAGTACAGAAATTATGTCTTATGCATCATATTTTACCCCTTTAGCACCCGCCCCCAAACAAGACTGCGCTGCCCTATTCCCCGGTTTCTGTTTTCTGAGGATGCAGGATTATTCTGTGTCTCTAATGTTCAAAAGGAGTCAGGAGGCCACAGAGTGTTCTCTTATTATGCCTCTGTTCTGTGGAATAATTTGGCTGCGGAGATAAAAGAGTCAGATTCTCTGGAGTCATTCAAGTCCAGATTAAAGACTCATCTGTTGTCCCTTTTGTGTGGCTAACAAACCATTTTTCTTGTACTTATAAACAATGATATTAACAGTGGAACAGGTCTCAGCCTGATTATATCTAAATTCTGGGTCTGTTGGTTGAAGCGTTGGGTTGTTCCTTGTCAAACTAATGCCTTCGGTGCTCTGAGTTCTGCACGACTGAATTGCATGAATGTTTTTTTCCTGCATCTGGCTACGGTTGTCATTTTCCACCATTTTTCCTCATCTTGTTGTTGTGTTGTCATAGGTATTAAAGGCATTGCGCTGCGGTGGTTTGAATCATATTTGTCTAATAGATTACAGTTTGTTCATGTAAATGGGGAATCTTCTTCACAGACTAAAGTTAATTATGGAGTTCCACAAGGTTCTGTGCTAGGACCAATTTTATTCACTTTATACATGCTTCTCTTGGGCAGTATTATTAGACGGTATTGCTTAAATTTTCATTGTTACGCAGATGATACCCAGCTTTATCTATCCATGAAGCCAGAGGATACGCACCAATTAGCTAAACTGCAGGATTGTCTTACAGACATAAAGACATGGATGACCTCTAATTTCCTGCTTTTAAACTCAGATAAAACTGAAGTTATTGTACTTGGCCCCACAAATCTTAGAAGCATGGTGTCTAACCAGATCGTTACTCTGGATGGCATTTCCCTGATCTCTAGTAATACTGTGAGAAATCTTGGAGTTATTTTTGATCAGGATATGTCATTCAAAGCGCATATTAAACAAATATGTAGGACTGCCTTTTTGCATTTACGCAATATCTCTAAAATCAGAAAGGTCTTGTCTCAGAGTGATGCTGAAAAACTAATTCATGCATTTGTTTCCTCTAGGCTGGACTATTGTAATTCATTATTATCAGGTTGTCCTAAAAGTTCCCTAAAAAGCCTTCAGTTGGTTCAGAATGCTGCAGCTAGAGTACTGACGGGGACTAGCAGGAGAGAGCATATCTCACCCGTGTTGGCCTCCCTTCATTGGCTTCCTGTTAATGCTAGAATAGAATTTAAAATTCTTCTTCTTACTTATAAGGTTTTGAATAATCAGGTCCCATCTTATCTTAGGGACCTCATAGTACCATATTACCCCATTAGAGCACTTCGCTCTCAGACTGCGGGCTTACTTGTAGTTCCTAGGGTTTGTAAGAGTAGAATGGGAGGCAGAGCCTTCAGCTTTCAGGCTCCTCTCCTGTGGAACCAACTCCCAATTCAGATCAGGGAGACAGATACCCTCTCTACTTTTAAGATTAGGCTTAAAACTTTCCTTTTCGCTAAGGCTTATAGTTAGGGCTGGATCGGGTGACCCTGGACCATCCCTTGGTTATGTTGCTTTAGACGTAGACTGTGTTTCATAATTATTGTATGGCCTTGCCTTGCAATGTGGAGCGCCTTGGGGCAACTGTTTGTTGTGATTTGGCGCTATACAAGAAAAAAGTTGATTGATTGATTGATTGTCCTTCCCAGTGTGAGTGTGATGCTGAATCAATGTCGAAAATATGGTGGATCAAAAATTTGATCAACATAATAATCTTAACATTGGTGCAACATAAATATTCACAGCAGATATTAAATACAACATTCATCTTATGATAAATATTAAAATCAACAAGTAACATCAACTGCTTTGTGCAAATAAATAAATATGTTTCCCGCATGTTTCTGAAATAACTAATAGATCAAAATACACAAGGAACCTAAATACATTTTACGTGGCATCAGTGTTGTATTCTGATTTCATTACAACTTCAGGAACTTGACTTTGGGGTGATGTTGATATGTTCTGTGTGCCGCTCCACTATGAAGCTGTATAACTGGTGATGCAAAAGTTAAAAGTTACACTGGGCACAATTTCTCCAATCACAGCCAGAGAAGTCTATAACTTCTTCTGGGTTGTCTGGGTGCCTTGGTGGCTTTCCTCACTCTTCTCCTTCTTGCAGTCAGTTTTTGAGAACTGTCTGCTCCACACAGATTTACCATAGAGTCCCAGACTGTTTGTATTTCTTCATAACTGGTACAGATAAAGTCCAAGACATATTCAGTAAATATATATCCATCCCCAGACTTGTCTAAAGATAACTGGCTGTAAAAGTGATGATTTACTGTAAATTCCTCAAAGGGTGCCAATAACTGTGCCCAGCATACATGTTATGCCAGGATTTTTTGTTTCACTTTATGAAAGCATTTTATTTTCTTCTTGCAGCCAAATAACTTTGGACATTTAAAAATACTTTAATTAATCAAAATTGCTTTGTTTGCATTTATTTCTGAACATATATTAAAATGTCTCCATAAAATATAGCGGTACCAACAATTTTGTCCATGTGTGTCTTTGGAGCAACAGATCAGGGGTTCAAACCCTGGTCAGGACATACGAGTCTATCCAATAAAACTCCCCCAGACTATCTCCAAACATGAGTGAAGACATATACATAAAATCAAACCAGCTCAGATGTTGACTGAGGTAACAGCTGTTGAGGAGCCGGGACATACAGATGGGGAATGGGCTTCTGCAGCAAGACATACAAGGATGTATATGTTATATCTGTCGAAATAATGCGTTAATTATTACAGCATCTATGACGCATTCATTTTTTAAATCTGGCGCTTTGATCCTTTTGGTTTTGACGTCACTGACTTATTCTGAAATAAAGTGTTTTTGAGAACAGTTATTTGGTATGGAGAGTCGTGTCTTTGGACACTTTTTTGCACAGTTTAACAACAGCAGTGGACCACAACTATTTTGTTTTTGCTGCTATTTTAAAAATAAGAAAAAGAAAAAACAGAGTTGTTCTCTGACATGTTGTAGGTTCCTCCTGTTCAACAAGACATGTAAGTGAAACACTGTTAAATACTTTTCATGCCAAAGTAACTTGCTTTAGGGCCCCTTCACACATCGTACAAATGTGGTCGAATTACGCATGACACAGGAATCATATGCAATATGTGTAAAATTGTAGCTGCCTTTAACACCTCATACACCCGCTGCTACAATTATTCACACACACGATCAGCTGAAAGACAGAGTGCCCTGCGAGAGCCCATTCGATCCCTTTCGCCACAGGTGTCGGCCAAATTCCAGGTGATACACACGAACATCTAACACCGCTCACTGGGCACTTTAAAAATTTGCCATTTGCGCTATTAGCATGAAGACAGTCAGTAGGCGATCACCGTCGAGCTGGATTTGAAATTTGTCTAAGTGCCCCCACGAGTGTGAAGTTCCAAAAAGCAACACACGTGGTGCATGTGTCTCGCACAAAACCGTCGCAGTGGGATCGTGCACTCCTGCCCGTCAGCTCGATGTTTTCCTGGTTCACTCATATGAGCTGTTGCGCTGTGAGACGTCCTGATTTGTATTTATTCGTACTCTGTATGAAGGGGCCCTTAATAACTGTTGTTGTTACTGTATGTCTCAAATTTTGTGTAGATGTGGGTTCTGATGCTGATTTGGCTTTAACGACCGATAATTAACAGCCACACGGAGCTCTAACAGGTTTAAAACAGTTTAAAAATGTTTGATACATGATGTTTTTCATCCTCGTTTTAATGTTCAATGGGCAGATTTGAACATGAAATGGTCTTAGATCCAATAATAATTATTATAGGGGTCCTGTTGTGCCAAATCAGTTTCTATCTGTCTTTTACATTTGGATGTATTTAATATTTTATGTTCAACATCTGTAAAATCCCACAATTCTGCGAGTGTTTTCACAGATATTCTCCTGATTTAAGTAGAATTTATGACTGACAGCTTGTTTAAGACCTCTGTGACATGTCAAATCAAATCAAATCAATTTTATTTATATAGCGCCAAATCACAACAAACAGTTGCCCCAAGGCGCATGACATGTATAACAAAATAACTCTGCCCCCTCAGATCCTGTAATTTTACCTCAGATTATCACCCCCCCCCCCCCGACACACACAGTTTCTCCATAGGTCAGGATTACAGCTGTATTACACAATCGCAAAACAGCCCTGATACCCAAAGTGAAAATTTCTACATCACAAACTGGTGATTGAAACTGAGATGATAAAAAAAAAAAAAAAAAATACAATATTTAAATGCTTTTTGGAATTTCTTTTAAGAGTTCATTTCTTTTCTTCATTGTTTTTGTGCTTCCTGTATTTGTGTTTTGAGGGATGATATCTTCAGATAAATTATATATGTAATTATAGACAATCAATTTAAATTTACAAATGGTTAGCACTGATTCCTCAAAGCAACAAGGTCGTGGGACTGGGTGAACTGGGAACTCTAAATCGACTGACTGTCAATGAGTTTGTCTTTCAAGATTCAAGGTTCACATTTGCTTTATTGTCATTGTGTTGTGAGACAACCGAGAACTGAAATGGACTCAGATGCAGTGAGTCAGGAAATGATAAAGAACAGTTTATTGTCATATGTGATGTGGTGGAGACCAGGAGGTGAAGACACTTGAGGACGGGTTGCAGGTGCAGGAAGCCAGACGGGCCACTGGACGGCACAAAGACAAACACACAAACATTAGAATAACCAAATAAATCCAAAGAGGAGAAAAAACACAGACAAGGAGCAGGAAGGTGAAATATGACTAAGATCTGGCAGCATCCTTCTGTTCAGCTGATTTGAGGACGAAACCTCAAGCAGACCAGACTCAAAGGGGTGAACCTCTGCTTGGGTCACCTATGGATGGAGCTGCAACTCAAACAGAGAGAAAAAAAAAACAGAATCAGGGGGCAGAAAGACAACAAATACAGTATAATTTGTCCGCATTAAGCAAGAAGAAAAACAGAAGAAATACTAAGGTGATCGCCGGCCACTGGTCCTAAGCGTCACTAAAAGACCCAGAATTGAGATAAAGTTGAGGCTGCGGCATGCTTTCTTTACTAATAATTGAATTTAAAATGGTCGGAAGCATAGTAATATACTATGCCAGTATGCTAGTCATACGAAAGGGAAAATAAGCGCATCTTAAAAGTCTAGACTGGAAAGTCTCCACAGAATCGGACTGTTTTATTGATGCAGGAAGATCATTCCACAGAACAGGAAGCACGATAAGAGAAAGGCTATGTGACCCACAGACTTTTTATTCACCCTAGGGACACAAAGTAGTCCTGCACCCTGAGAACACAGAGGGTTTAATTGGGTCAGTCAAGTAGGGAGGTGCTAGTCCATGAATAATTTTATAGGTTAATAGCAGAACCTTAAAATCTGATCTCACAGATCAGATGGTTCAGTATGAGTGTTGTTGGTGGAGCACTGGTATGTCAGGTTCTGCACTTCTTCTCTGTATGCAGTCTCATCATTGTTGGAAATCAGCCCAGTGACTGTGGTATCATCCACAAACTTGACGATGGTGTTTGACGTGTGAGAAGGTTGACAGTCATGGGTCAAGAGGGCATACAGAAAAGGACTTAGCACATATCCCTGTGGTATACCAGTGTTCAGGGAGAGGGTGGAGGATGTCTGATTGCCAAACCTGACAGTCTGGGGAAGGTTTGTTTGGAAATCCAGGATCCATCTGCAGATGGTTGAGCTCAGACCCAGGTTCTGGAATTTGGACATCGGTTTGCTATGGACAACAGTGATAAAGGCAGAACTGAAGACCAGGAATAGCATTCTGACATTCCTGCCTGCTTTGTTAAGGTACACCAAGGTGGTAAGGCTGATGGTGTCCTCTGTCAACCTACTGGGTCGATAGGCAAACTGATTCTGGTCCAGAGTGGTTGGGCTGAGCCAAAATCAGTCTCTCAGGACATCTTGCTGTCTCCTGGGTGAGTGAAAGTGGACGATAGTCATTTAGGCTATTCACAGGTCTTTGTTTTGGGATTGGCACAGTGGTTGCAGCTTTGAGGACATGTTGGTACAATCCCAGAGATCACAGAGAGGTTAAAGATGTTAATGAACACCTCTGCCAGTTGGTCAGCGCAGGTCGGCAGAACATGTCCCTGGACACCATCAGGTCCTGCTGCCTGTCTGGGTTTGATACTGCACAGTGCCCTCCACACTTCAGGCTGGACTGGACGTCGACTTCATTTGTGCTGTTGCCTTTGTTGAAGTAGGCAAATGTTTGCATGTGGCCCTGTGACAGACTGGCATCCTGTCCAGGGTGTGCCAGACCTCTCGCCCTGTGACTGCTGGGACAGACTTTACTCGTACATCAACAACCAGGACGCCTCCATGGTCGACCTGCGTTTTGTGATTGATTGGTGTGAATGTCTTCATAATGAAATCACACGAGTCATATGTCAAGTTTTGCATATTCAAAGCACCATTACAGTATAGTAACTTGCGTCTAACGGCTTTCGGTTCATTTGTATTAATTATTGATGTATGTCTGTCCAAGAGGACGGATTGGCGTGTCAAACTTTCCTTTAATCTTTTTGACACTAATTCTGTGTTTGTGTCCTCTGACTGAGCTGCTCACTTCCCTGTAAAATGTGGTGAGAATGGAAGTTTGTGGTTGAGTACGGTTAGATTTAAGAATCCAAGAGCCTTTGATCCACAGACAGAAGGTCTATAAAGGAGGCGGTGAGGCGTGCTGGAGGGCAGAGAGCGATCTGTTGGACCTCGTGTACCTGAGAGGAAACACACACACACACACACACACACTATAAGGCAAAGGCCTTTCAAGTGCAGCTGAGGGCAGCTGCGAGTGGGGCAATGACAAAGGGGTCCTGGAGCTTCAGGGCGACCCCTCGGAGTCTATAATTCAGCACAGTCTGACTCCATCATTCACACCGTCTCACACACTGAACAGATTCATTATGAGAGGAAAGACCAAGGAAGGAAAACAGAAACTCTGAGCTGAAAGAAGAGGAAGCAGAGCAGATCAGAGGAAGTAAAAGTAGGTCCACATGATGACTTCCAACAGCTACAGTTCCTAAACTCAAAGTGTACTCAGAGAGTGGAAACCTCCACTGGAGGAACAGACACCAATGAAAGTGACACATGACGGCAGGTCGGAGCTCGAGGACCACAGCTATAACCACAACATGATGGAATTGTCTTGGCTCCTGGATAACAACTACTCGGCTGTCCCCATGACTTCGAGGTGACCAATGCCCAGTTTCACTGCTGCAGCCAGGTGAAACTGGGCATTGGTCTTGTCTCATTTCTGGGGTCATTGACATTGAGACACCTGTGTGATGGGAGCCTGGATCACACCCAGAGCAACGTCACATGACCAAATGCCGTTGGTGCTGGTGATAATCCTCATCTGAGTTGCCAGAAGTAACTGTTGATTTGACACAAAGTCATTCCAGTGGTGCCCAATACAGCCAATCACTGTCTTAGGTCACCGACTGTCCAGGTCTCACAGTGATACAGTAAGACAAGAAACACTGGACCCACTGGACTTGGATGTTTGTTGTCTTGTAAAGGAATCAGCATCACCAAAATCCTCATTTTCAATGCCAAGGACCCAGAGACATGAACGTCCCTGTTGGGGACAGGGAATGTCTCTAAACGTTTGACAATTTTACACAGATACACTTCTGGTGGTCTTGTCCTGGAAGTCAATGAAAGCTCCAAGTCCAGACTCAGCTTCTGAGTCAGGGAATCCTTTGAGCCTCCAGATATCACACCATCATATCTGCACAGTCAGGCTCAGTAAACGCTTCCATGATGCACCCAGACAGACAGAAAAGTCCTTAAACACAGGACTAATAGATGAATGACTTCACTCCACCTGCCTTTATACAAACTGTTCCATCTAAAACCAAGATTCTGCAATAAGAAATGTGTCACTCAGTCACACTGCACACATGACAAGACACAGACGTAGCAGATGAAGGATTTTACTCAATATTACTTTGTGGATTTCAGAACTATGCTGTAGGATCTTAACCTGTACATTTTTGTTTTCTGCACATAACCATCCTAGAGACAGAAAATACATTTAAAAACTACATTACATTAAAAACATTGATTTATTCACAATAATGGATTAACAAAGGATTTAACAGTGCTGAAGATGGAGCTGGTGCCTAGTCGCACGTTTTTTTTTTTTTAATTTTCGTGCTCCTGTGACCAAATGAGTCCAATTTTGGTGACAGGGGTTTTTTTTTAACTCATTATTCCTAACCCTACTCCTATCCCCAATCATAACCTTAACCATAACCTAATCTTACTCTTTCCCCCCACCCTAACTATAACCCCCCCCCCCCCCCCCCCCCCCCGCGCGCTTCACTTTTAATTTCATGCAGCCATCACGGAATGAATGAGAATGAATTTGTGCTGCCGTGACGAAAATGAGGCACTTTTCATCACAATATCATGAACCAATAGATTTATGTATATTTGGTGCTGCTGAATCACAACTTTTCATGAGACCAGGTTGTGCCTGCAGAACCGAGACAGGGCCCACTTGTAGCACTGGAAAACCGGCAGCTGCAGTGCACAGGAGCCAGGCTTGAGCATTAGTGAGTGGTAATGAAACCCAGGAGTGTGTTACAGGAACCGGAGCCAGGTGGGACACTCAGAGCTCAGAGGAGGGAGGAACGTTCTGAGAAACGAGGAGAACAAAGGTGAGTGATTGACACTGAAAGCCTTTAACAACAGAATGCTCACAGGAAGGCTTAATGCAGGAACATTCACAGTTCAGGAACATAAACAGTTCAGGAACATTCACAGAGCTCAGCAGCAGCACGTCTTATCATGCAGTTCAATTAAGCGTGAATTGGCTTCAGGATTGACTTGGAAGTTCTTAGTAGTTCTGCATAACAGTTCATATAGTTCTTGTCAATGCACAGTCACTGACAGGAGCAGAATGAGAGGCGGAATCTCACAAATCTCTCAAAAGTTCCTGCCTCAGAGGCAGCAGGAACTTAGTTGAATGAAGCAGAGCAGCACGCTCTGAGGCTGAGTGCTGAGGAGCAGCGGCACAGCTGCGGGTCCAAAGTGATGTAGTGCAGGTAGTGGCGTGGAAGCCAGGAAATGTTGCAGCACGGAAGCTGCGCAGGAATGCGCCTTGAAAAACCAAAGATCAAAGAGCTCTATTACAGAAAATAGAGGTGCCAGGTTACCTTTGAGAGAAGCTGCGGGAAGCTCAGACGTCGCACAGAGGTGTCTCAGGGAGTCTCTCTGAAGACAGAGCGCATGGAAGCATCAGAGTCACAGTAACAGTATTTCAAGTAGTATGTGGCCCAGACTGAGCTCAAAGCCGGAGTTTAAGTAACCCGCTCCTCCCATTTACTACATAATACATATCACATACAGTCTTCAGTCATCACTAACACCAGTGGTCTCCAAACTATTTCAGAAAGGGCCGAGAAGGTGCAGGTTTTCTTTGCAGCCACTGACTTCAGCAGGTGATTTTACTGATGAACTCATCCCACCTGTTCAAAGGGACGTTAATCAGTGAAATCACCTGCTAAAGTCAGTGGCTGCAAAGAAAACCTGCACCTTCTCGGCCCTTTCTGAAATAGTTTGGAGACCACTGACTAACACAATCAAAGTGTCTCACTCAACCAGTTCACAACTGACATCTAGTAAGCAAGGGAGTCTTTGATCATAACCATCATCATAATACAGTCTTCAGTCACCATCAATCAATCAATCAATCAATCAATCAATCAACTTTTTTTTATATAGCGCCAAATCACAACAAACAGTTGCCCCAAGGCGCTTTATATTGTAAGACAAGGCCATACAATAATTACGTAAAAACCCCAACGGTCAAAACGACCCCCTGTGAGCAAGCACTTGGTGACAGTGGGAAGGAAAAACTCCCTTTTAACAGGAAGAAACCTCCAGCAGAACCAGGCTCAGGAAGGGGCAGTCTTCTGCTGGGACTGGTTGGGGCTGAGGGAGAGAACCAAGAAAAAGACATGCTGTGGAGAGGAGCAGAGATCAATCACTAATGATTAAATGCAGAGTGGTGCATACAGAGCAAAAAGAGAAAGAAACACTCAGTGCATCATGGGAACCCCCCAGCAGTCTAAGTCTATAGCAACATAACTAAGGGATGGTTCAGGGTCACCTGATCCAGCCCTAACTATAAGCTTTAGCAAAAAGGAAAGTTTTAAGCCTAATCTTAAAAGTAGAGAGGGTGTCTGTCTCCCTGATCTGAATTGGGAGCTGGTTCCACAGGAGAGGAGCCTGAAAGTTGAAGGCTCTGCCTCCCATTCTACTCTTACAAACCCTAGGAACTACAAGTAAGCCTGCAGTCTGAGAGCGAAGCGCTCTATTGGGGTGATATGGTACTATGAGGTCCCTAAGATAAGATGGGACCTGATTATTCAAAACCTTATAAGTAAGAAGAAGAATTTTAAATTCTATTCTAGAATGAACAGGAAGCCAATGAAGAGAGGCCAATATGGGTGAGATATGCTCTCTCCTTCTAGTCCCTGTCAGTACTCTAGCTGCAGCATTTTGAATTAACTGAAGGCTTTTCAGGGAACCAGTTCACAACCTAAGCATCACTTCTTCACACACCTAACCTCCTTCCCGTTTCACTTGACAAACATAAGTACTTGGAAGACAGATCACTGAGGCGACACCTCTCAGGCCTGAAGATCTTCCCTGCCACTGAGAAAACCCTCTCCACTGGAGCTGATGTGGCAGGGATGCACAGGTATCGCTGAGCTACCTTGGCCAGGTGTGGATACCTGCCCTCGTTGACCTTCCAGTAGGAGAGTGAATCCTTGTCCATGCACAACAGAGGTTCATGCAAGTAGTCGATGACTTCTTGGTGGGCTGGGGAGACATCAGGGGAGGTGGGCTGGACCTCTTTTGTTGAGTTTGTCAGGCATGTTTACATTTGAAGGGTGAGTTAAGTGGCCTCTTTTGTTCTTTAATAACTGGTGTTTGTATGGCACTTGTGTCATCACCCTGATATTGTGATATTGTTTGGAGATAGGAATGGATAAGCTGAGTAGATTGTTTTGCTGGGTAGATGGGAGGGAGAGAGGTGCTTTCATTGTTGCAAGAAGATAGGTGGTAAGATGGTATTGTCCTCAATTGAGATGTGTTTACATGGTAATTGTGCTATCACCCTGTTGTGAGAAACTTGCAAGGGTTGGGTTTGTTGTGTGAAGGGACTGAGATGTGACAAGTTTGCTTGAATTGAGCTGACAACGTACCAACTTGTATATAGAAGGCACTTTTGTGAGATTGTGGATTTTAATCAAAATTTAATCAAATCCATTTAATCCAAAAATTTGGATTAAATGGAAAAAAAATTGGATTAGATTAGATTAAATTAAAGCATACGAAAAAAATTGATTAGATTAGATTAGATTAAATAATCTAATCGCAATCTAATCCAAATTTTGGATTACAATTAAATTGACTTCAACTCTAGCATGTTTGTGGCTTCTGGTTGTAGTCAAACACCAGACTTCCACAGAACATCATTTCAATCTGGATTTCTCCTCACTACATCAAGTTGGTGACTCCACCAAAACGAAAAGGCCAAGGACTGACCCATGTTGTGGCAGATATGTTATCTTTGTGAGGTGGGGTTGTCTGACTGGGTGGTTGCCATCCAGGACACTTCTATATAGACAAGACAAAAACAGTTGACAAAATTATTCGAACCCATCAGTCCTCTGATCATTGGAAGGAACTTGGCTGAAATTACTGATAAATTTATAACAGTTATAAATTTATATTTATAATTTATATTCAACATAGATACATTTCTAATATAGTTATAATTTATAACTTCATATCTGCGTGTGTGTGTCTGTGTGTGTGTGTGCAGCCAGCAGGGAAATGCAAAAAAGATTTTATATTTATATTTACAGTCATGCAGCAGCACACAATACTCTAATACTGTATGTAGAGTTTATTTGACATCAGCTGGATTTGTTCTTAGCTTGCAACATGTTTTGTCACTCATCCATGTGACCTCTTCAATTATAAATAAATTTCTGGACAGCTTGTGTGAATGTGTGGTGGTGGTGAATGTAGAGATGATGTTGTCTGGGAGTTGGTTTAGCTGTGAATGACGTAGGTCAGAGTCAACAACTGTAGTTTAACGAATTGGAAATGGCAGGTAGAGACAGTTTGGACAACATGGGAAGCATAAAGTAAATGACAGCAGCTGTGGATGATGGTTGAAAAGACGCTTACTGAAACAGCGGCGACAGGAAGACAGAACAGAGTCCGTAGTGATGAAGGTGTCTCCATGCATCTCCAATTCACATCTATTTAATATTCTTAATGAGAGGTAAGTACTACACAGTGAAAAATAATTATCGCAGTATCTGTTCAAAAGGTACAGAGGCGACTAAGAAGTTTTGAGCCTGACCCAGAAAACGTTGAGTGTGGTTTTCCATCTTTTGCATTCTGAGAAAGCAACATTTCTCAGCATTGCACCCAGTGAGTCAAAACTTGATACATTCTCAAGATTTTTTTCGGCGTCAGGCTCAAAACGTCTCAATGGCCCCGCGAACATGATACAAAAATAACAGAGGATGTAAAACAGAACCCTGAGGTACCCCACTTGTCATTGTATGAAATCCAAAATTTTCTTATCATCATGGGCTCAATTTGGTGGGGGATAGGGGGGACATGTCCCCCCCACCTTTTCAACCAGGGCGGACAGAATATGGCATGTCCCCCCCACCTTCTGACATATATGTGTGTACTTGAAACATGCTATGCCAGTCTTATGTGCAAAACCATGTCAGTCTTATATGCAAAACCATGTCAGAATAGTATCTTTGTTTCTGCAAGTTTGTATTTTTAGCAGCATTGACTTGTTTACACCTGTTTCTTGTTTGTCACATTCAGAATTTTCTGTGACTGCATTTGCCCAGATTTGAAACCAAAAATAGTTGCCTCTAGGGACTAGTGTCTACACATAAGTATCAATGGACCACATGCTAATTTACTAAATTCTGAAAGTTACAAAAGGAAATCAGAAAAGCTATCTGGGACCTCAGAAAGCCCATCTGCAATTATTGCTTGATCTCCAAAATCAGTCTATGCAAGCGAAATTATGTTCAGTATGAGTGTTGTCATTAGTGCCACTTTGAAAATTAAATTCATGATAAGTAATTTATCCTAAACTTATGATCTGTTGTTTTTTCAAACTTATGCAAAAACAAATCTTGAGAAAAAAAAATACAGTAAGTGATAGTTAATAATTATTAAGAGCCTGTTCTTTCATATTTATAAATACATTTTACCACATTGCAGTTGTTTTTTTTAATGAAAACTCAACCTATCATTCTTTTTGAGTTCTACACATGTGGTGATACCTTATTTACACCAGGATGTTAATAAAATCAATGCTGGCTATTCTCAGAATAAAGTACTTATATCCACAGTTTCAAATTGCATAAGTCAAATGGTGTCCACTTTATGGTCTTCTCAAAACATTAAAATTACTGTTCTGGATGCTCAGAATGCAGCTGACCTTATCTAGAAACCATTGGCTTCTGGGGGCATAAAGTGGCCCCCAGACCCCTGGCCTATGGGCTTTGGCCCTGTGGGCCTCGCACTTTGTCCTCCCCCCAATTTCTAGTTCTACATTGCACCCTTGCTTATCATACATGTGTCATGATGATGCTGTGCATGTGTGAGACACATCATATACATACGACAATGTGACCAACGGTGGGTGGGTGTGTGTGTGTGTGAGAGTGATATTGCTCCTGTAGTCACAGCTCTGTGTGGTATTGTCTCTCTCACTCACACTCTGTTTCAGCTCATTAGGCAGAGTGTTGTGTGTCTAATCAGGTTTTGTATGAATGCTGCAGAGTCATTGTGATCAAATTTACCTTTAATGGTTATTCAGCTGCGGAGGTGAGAGATGGGGGGGGGGGGGGGGGGGGGCTGCATGGGCAGAGAGGAGGAGGGGAGAAGCTCAGAAAATGAAAAAGAAAAAGAAGACTGAACAAACAAGCAGGGAATCAGGGTTATGAGGGTTACTTTAACTCTTTATAACCTCTGGGTGATTTTAAATGCCTAAAATTAAACGTTTATTACTGTTAAACATACAGTAGTGTTCAGAATAATAGTAGTGCTATGTGACGAAAAAGATGAATCCAGGTTTTGAGTATATTTCTTATTGTTACATGGGAAACAAGGTACCAGTAGATTCAGTAGATTCTCACAAATCCAGTAAGACCAAGCATTCATGATATGCACACTCTTAAGGCTATGAAATTGGGCTATTATTAAAAAAAAAAAGTAGAAATGTTTTACTGACCTTGACTTTACGGACGATGCTGTGAGCTGTGAATCAATGCACAGTCTGACTGCAGCACTTGAGAAGCTGAGTGAGGAATGGAAGTGTCCAAGTTTGCAAATGTCCTGGAAAAGATCTAAGATTCAGGCTTTTGATGGCATCTTGGAGCAGCCATCAGAGGTGTGACTGAATGTGAACAAGGGGTTGAACCTGGAGGCAGTGACTTATCTCAGCAGTGACGTTCATGCGTCTTGGTCCTCAGGCTTCGAGAACAAGAGATGACTGGGAAGAGCTTATACCAGCATCAATCAATCAATCAATTTTATTTATATAGCGCCAAATCACAACAAACAGTTGCCCCAAGGCGCTTTATATTGTAAGGTAAGGCCATACAATAATTACGTAAAAACCCCAACGGTCAAAACGACCCCCTGTGAGCAAGCACTTGGCTACAGTGGAAAGGAAAAACTCCCTTTTAACAGGAAGAAACCTCCAGCAGAACCAGGCTCAGGGAGGGGCAGTCTTCTGCTGGGACTGGTTGGGGCTGAGGGAGAGGTCACTGGACAGAGGTGTATAACTGCAGGAGAACAAAATTTCACATTTCACCTAGCTGTGGTAGATCGATAGATATTTTAGAGGTGTGGGGAAGGACTGTTTGTCTGGGTGCGTGGTTTTCATCCAGGACACAGAGCGGTTCTGTAATGCAGAAACATGCAGCACCAGCACATGCTCCAGAACCACATCTGACACAGATGAGACTCCAGTAGATCTTCCTGCTGTGTAATGATGCTACACTCTGTGTAAATCCCTTCATACTGAGAGTTCAATAAAGGTTCTGGTCTACGTATATTCATACAAACAACAGCTGCACTGATCTTCATCTTCATTTTGGGATGAAGCTCAACACCTCCAAAGCTGAGTCTGTGGTCAGAACAGGGTAAATCATCTCCTCTGTGTCAGCGGAGAGTTATTGCACCAAGCGAAGTTTTTCAAGTGTCTCTGAGGTAGATGGAGGGTTAGCTGGAGTGTGAGATCGACAGACAGATGTGTCTGAGGTCCTGTGTACACTGTACCGGGACATCATGGTGAATGAGGAGCTGAGCCAGAAGGCGAGACTCTGGATTTACACTCCTTTCCTCATCCATTGGTCATGACCTTTGGGTAATGACTGAAAGAACATTGCAAATACAACAAAAATGAGATTCCTCCATCGGGTCTCTGGTCTCACACTCACGGACAAGGTGAGAAGTTCAACTATACAGCAGCCACTGCTTCCTTGCATTGAAAGGAGCCAGCTGAGGTGGTTTGGGCATCTGGTGAGAATGAACCTTGATTTTCCGCTTCAGGAGGTCTTCCAGGCATGTCCAACTGAGAGGAGGCCCAGAGGAAGACCAAGGACACGCTGGAAAGATTATACAGTACATCCGGAAAGTAGCCAGTCAACGGGTTGTCTACATATAAGGTCCTGTCCAAATCATGTACAATCAACTGAATTTACCCTAATTAAGCTGTAGAAACATCTCAAGGATGATCAGTGGAAACTGGAGGCACCTGAGCTCAAGTTTGAGTTTTGGGGTAAAGACTGTGAATACTTATGTACATGTGATTTCTTTTTTCTCATTGTCATTGTCATTATGGGGTATTGTGTGTAGAAATCTGAGGGGAAAATGAATTTTGTCCTTTTTGGGATAAAGGTGTAACATAACAAAATGTGGAAAAAGTGGAGCGCCGTGAATACCTTCCAAATGTGCTGTACCTTCTCAAATGACTTTGGAAAGTCTCAAGATCCCTCAGAAAGAGTGTGCACAAATTCTCACTCTTAATAATAAATAGTAAAGTTGTCTTTTTGGAGTAGTTGGTGTTTGGTCTTTTGCTTTAAATACCCATCAGAAATGTAATGCCTGTTGGTGTTTTTCTCCTTCACGCTGGACTCTGTGTGTGTGTGTGTGTGTGTGTGTGTGTGTCCTGAAGCACCCCAATCCATCGTTTGTAGTAACACTTCAAATCTCTGTCCCATCCTTGAATGCAGGAATTGTTTCTTGTCATTCACAGATAATCAGCAGCTCTGCCTCGAATCAAAGGCTCTTAATGACATCATTCATCTGGTTCTGGACTTCAGTCATTTGGAATTCTTCTGGAAGCTTTCAGCACATTTGATTGGGAGATTAGAAATAAAGAAATGGTTAAAAAGGAAAATGAAGCAAAGCGGCTTTGCAGAGGTTTTATGGTTTGAGTCGTACGGAGTGAGGGAGGGCAGGGTGTGTGGTCGAGGTCTTCAAGTGCTACTTCAGACTGAGGACTGAGTTCTGCTCCACACACGTGTTTGTAAGAGCATATAGATGGTTGTGTAAGTAAACCACCCTGCAGATTCACAGAGACGTACACAGCATTCCATCTGTGGAGCTCAATAAAGCGTTCTGCGAAGGGGAACCAAGCCACCAGTCTGTCCAGAGGTATCTGAAGCCTTCCCATGACCCCTCTGTGTGGTCTGCTCATCTGACCTCAATTTGCACTTCAGTTTCAAAACAAAGTGAATGGATGGCTTGAAGAGAAAGACTGAAAAACGTGCAGTTTCCACAAAGCTTTGATGTGGAAGAAGCTTCATAAAATACTGGAGCCTTGCTCAGGAGATGAATGGTGGACTAAAACCTGGTCAGGTTTAACGTTTGCAAATTCTACTTTATACATTTATTAAAAACCACAACGTCTCCTTCTGATTAAATGAGTCCTCAGCGAATCCACGCATTTTGTCATGACTGGGTCTGTGGGTTTATTGTGTGTTGTTTTGTCTTCCTCTTTTTTGATTTTTCACTGGGGTTTGGATCGCTCTTGTTCTTGGGTGTGTCCCTCCTGCCCTCCCTCGTTCTGGATCTTTCCTCACACACCTGCGGTGCATTTTGTCTTGATCACATCCCCCTTTATTAGTCACACCTTCTCCCTCTCTCACTTGCGAGATGTTGATTCTTGTGCCACTTTCAAGCGTTTGTCCTCATAGATTTCTCGTCCTGTTTTTACTTAACTGTGTATCGACCTGTCTGCCTGTTTTTAGATTTTGTCTCTGCCTCATGCCCCGGCCACTGTTGGTATTTTTAGACTGTCTTTTTGTGTACGGACCCACGCCTGCATTAAACTCTGTTCAATTGAATCCTGAATCCTGCATTTGTGTCCATCAGACCCATCACATGTTAAAGAACCAGAATGAAACAATTATAGTAAGTCATCTGATGTTGTGACATAGTGCAGACCAACCCGCAGGGAAACACAATCAGAACTGTTGCCAAATATGTGTTCACATACAAGGAATTCTTTGTTGAGCTGGTGCAAAAACAAGACAATATAAAAACATTGTGAACATAAGCTAATGAACTGTATATGTGGAGAAGGTTGAGCTGCGTGAAAAGCATAAAGTACAGAAATGTGGGAAAAAAAGAAAAAGATTTGCCATATATTTTGCTTATATACAACCCCTGGCAAAAATTATGGAATCACCGGCCTCGGAAGATGTTCATTCAGTTGTTTAATTTTGTAGAAAAAAAGCAGATCACAGACATGACACAAAACTAAAGTCATTTCAAATGGCAACTTTCTGGCTTTAAGAAACTATAAGAAATCAGGGAGAGAAAAAATTGTGGCAGTCAGTAACAGTTACTTTTTTAGACCAAGCAGAGGGAAAAAAATATGGACTCATTCAATTCTGAGGAAAAAATTATGGAATCATGAAAAACAAAAGAATGCTCCAACACATCACTAGTATTTTGTTGCACCACCTCTGGCTTTTATAACAGCTTGCAGTCTCTGAGGCATGGACTTAATGAGTGACAAACAGTACTCTTTATCAATCTGGCTCCAACTTTCTCTGATTGCTGTTGCCAGATCAGCTTTGCAGGTTGGAGCCTTGTCATGGACCATTTTCTTCAACTTCCACCAAAGATTTTCAATTGGATTAAGTTCTGGACTATTTGCAGGCCATGACATTGACCCTATGTG
Organism: Thalassophryne amazonica; assembly: GCF_902500255.1. Taxonomy (NCBI): domain Eukaryota; kingdom Metazoa; phylum Chordata; class Actinopteri; order Batrachoidiformes; family Batrachoididae; genus Thalassophryne; species Thalassophryne amazonica. Next base: position 7,059,980 of record NC_047110.1, on the reverse strand, counting down.
TCTTTTTGCAAGGAATGTTTTCACAGTTTTTGCTCTATGGCAACATGCATTATCATCTTGAAAAATGATTTCATCATCCCCAAACATCCTTTCAATTGATGGGATAAGAAAAGTGTCCAAAATATCAACATAAACTTGTGCATTTATTGATGATGTAATGACAGCCATCTCCCCAGTGCCTTTACCTGACATGCAGCCCCATATCATCAATGACTGTGGAAATTTACATGTTCTCTTCAGGCAGTCATCTTTATAAATCTCATTGGAACGGCACCAAACAAAAGTTCCAGCATCATCACCTTGCCCAATGCAGATTCGAGATTCATCACTGAATATGACTTTCATCCAGTCATCCACAGTCCACGATTGCTTTTCCTTATCCCATTGTAACCTTGTTTTTTCTGTTTAGGTGTTAATGATGGCTTTCATTTAGCTTTTCTGTATGTAAATCCCATTTCCTTTAGGCGGTTTCTTACAGTTCGGTCACAGACGTTGACTCCAGTTTCCTCACATTCGTTCATTTGTTTTGTTGTGCATTTTCGATTTTTGAGACATACTGCTTTAAGTTTTCTGTCTTAACGCATCATTGCGTGATGATTTACCCTCTTTTAAGAGTTTGATAATCCTCTCCTTTGTTTCAATTGACATCTCTCGTGTTGGAGCCATGATTCATGTCAGTCCACTTGGTGCAACAGCTCTCCAAGGTGTGATCACTCCTTTTTAGATGCAGACTAACGAGCAGATGTGATTTGATGCAGGTGTTAGTTTTGGGGATGAAAATTTACAGGGTGATTCCATAATTTATTCCTCAGAATTGAGTGAGTCCATATTTTTTTCCCTCTGCTTGGTCTAAAAAAGTAACCATTACTGACTGCCACAATTATTTTTCCTGATTTCTTAAAGCCAGAAAGTTGCCATTTGAAATGACTTTAGTTTTGTGTCATGTCTGTGATCTGATTTTTTTCTACAAAATTAAACAACTGAATGAACATTCTCCGAGGCCGGTGATTCCATAATTATTGCCAGGGGTTGTATGAATCACAGCTTTTCAGCTCTTTATTTTGGGATTGTTGTGCATTGCTGTAGTGTACGTCTTATTTGTGCCAATGCTTCTGTTATTAGTTAAGTTCATTTTGATTCGTCAGCAAGTCTGATATAAACAGGTATTATTATATTCATCCATTTTTTTATACCCACTTACTCCAATTAAGGATCACGGGATCATGCAAACTCCACACAGAAAGGCCACAGGGGGAATCAACCCCATGACCTTCTTGCTGTGAGGTAACAGTGCTAACCATTAATCCACTGTGCAGCGCTAGAATTATATTATGAATAATAACAAATACATGATTTCTCAGTAAAAAGATGCACCGGATCAGATGTTGCAGGACCTCCCAAACCAGTAAGACAGTTTCAACTTATACTAGTTCTACATTTTACATCTTTAGTTATCCAGCTTCACTGGTGAGTGGCACAGAGAAGGATTTTCTTAAAAAGAACTGAACGTCCAGTTACAGTTTGTCAGAAGGCACATGGAAGATCCAAGCCTAGATTTGACGTTTTGTTGTGTGAAAATTCTTCTCTGCTCCACTATCAGGCTCTTAGTGGTGAAGTAACATTCAAAACTTGCACTATGTGTTGGGAAAAGTGTAGTGACACGGACCCACAACAGGGGGCGCAAATGAACGGTCAATAGATGAGCCAAAAGGTAACAATTTAATGTTGTGAATGTGCACAACGAATACAGACAATCACAGAATCTGATAGCAGTCAATACACCAAGGTGACGTGTGGGCAGGCTCGAGGATAGAAGACGTCTGTCCTGAGAAGAGCCGGAACCACACGATTTCCACCGCCACAGAACCCGGTGAATACTGGAGCCGCCAAGTCCCGAATTCCCAGGTGATCACCGTCCCCGACTGTCGGATCTGGTACTGCTGGCGAGGAGCACAAACAGTGAGATGTGGGTGTGTGCACACCAGTAACAAAAACAGTCAGAAGGTGGAAAGTCACCTTCACCTGTAATCACACACTCGTGCAGCTCCTGTTAACCACTTATCTGGTTTGGGTGTGAAGCGAAGCCGTCGCTGTTCACACCAAACGCCAATCCAGCAGATAAGGCACACCACAGGAAAATGGCTGCAAAAGAGTTCAGACTATGACACAGTTTTAGATACAGCAGAGAATTACCTTCACAGGTAGATGATATCTCAGCAATGAGGTGGAGATGACGTCCGGTCTTTATGGAGTGAGATGATGTAGTGTAGATGGGTGATAGCTGTCACTCATCATCTCTTGACAGCTGTCACCCCCGGTTGTGTCCGTGGCGGCAGCGCCCTCTCGTGCCTGAAGCCCGCACTTCAGGCAGGGCGCCCTCTGGTGGTGGGCCAGCAGTACCTCCTCTTCTGGCAGTCCACACAACACTATGCACAATTCTTCCCCTGACTTGTCTAAAGAAGACTGGATGTAAAAGTGATGGTTTATGTTTTTTAATTCATTTTGTAAGTATTACTTTTCAGTGTGAGTTTAAAGGGCATCATTTTAAAACTTTTAATATAAAAAGCAACATCATCAACTTCATGTTTTCAAGCAGAAACTTTCCCAAGCAGACGTGGCAGTGGATGAGTGCCACCTGCTGGTTGAGTGCTGCACTGACGCCACATGCCAGATGTTCAGGTTTATCCAGTTCAAGATCAGAGGGTAAAAGAGATCAAATCTTCATCCTGTCTGTGTTCCAGCTGTCGCTCTGAAACACGTGGCGTCTCCTGGGAAACATCATCCACAGGAGAACTATCAGAAGATGTTTTAATCACTGAGCACAGGACACATTTCATCTTTACAGTCAGGTCCATAAGTATTTGGAGAGTGAGGTGATTGTGATGATGTTACCTCTGTACAACACCACAGTGGATTTGGGTTCCAGGTTCCAGCCTCTTTTTGAAGGAGCTCATCAAGTGAGGGAGAAGCGCTGTCTCATCTTCTTTTGGACTTCTGTCCAGGCAGAGTTCATGAACTTCAGGCGTAATCAGAGAATGTCATTTTTCAGTTTTTGTGTTTGTTTCGTTTGTGTCCAGTCCGTTGGATTTCTGTGGTGATACCTGCTGTGTTAATGTCAGACTGTTGTCCTGTATCTGTTATGTGCTGACGCGGGTCAGAGAACCGAACCAGCATCTGACAAGGGCCCAGCGCTAAATAACCAGAAAGCGGTTCCAAAAACAAAACAAATTTATTTCCCTCCTGTGCAATAATTTGTGTACAACATAAATATTCGGTTGTCTGGCGAGGTGAAGGACGGCGCGCTCTTCAGCGCCCAAATAGATCAAAGCCCGGCGCTTCTGGACTCAGATTCACCGCCGAACACCCCCCTAGGTGGATACGACAAACTGACTCTGTGATGGACGGAAAAGGTGAGGTAAGTCAACAGAGCTACAATAAATATCCTTCAGAGGCACACACTATCAGCAACACATTCAGGTCTGAATTTAAACTTTATGTAAATGAGCAGCTTCTCACAACAGGTGGAGGATCATCAATCCGTACGCCACGACAGTGAGGAGCAAACTGCACAATTCTCATCAATGTTCAAATATACTGCGTAACAAAATACCAAATTACTGTTAACACTTATTCAGACAATCATCACCTCTGATGTGTGCTGACAGCATGTGTCCCTCACCCGTCCTCCTTCACAGGCACGATGTGTCAAACCCTGGCGCGGTCCTCAGCGTCTCACAAACGAACGTCACAAGGTCGAGTTCTCGGCAATTCTGCTCAAATCACTCATGGCTTAAATGCAGAACGCCATCTCATTATCTGCTTCAGCTTAAAGTCTTTAAGTCTGCACGTGAGCATCATCCACAGGTGCTGCAAGTCGTTAGGCCTGCACGTGAACATCCTCCGCAGGTGCAGCCAATAATTCTGATAAAGGTGAAGGACTCTTCCACCAGCACCTTCTCCACAGAAAAAAACAGTTTGCATACCACCTGGAGAGCAAAGAAAAGAAAACAACACCAAAATGTCCAGCCAAACCCCCCAACACACAACAGTATCAGTGAAACGGTCAAAGGTGTGTGTGTGTGTGTGTGTCTGCAGGTGTGTGTCACGTTTTCGCCCTGATCGGGGCTTTGATCCTGCCCCCCCCCCCTTTCTTTTTTCCACCATCTGCTCCCGCTTTGAGTTATTAGTTGCCTTTTCATAATGTGTTCTGTTTTTCTTTGCCACCTTGTTTCTTATTAACTTTGTATACTTCAGCCATGTTTCAGTTCTGTTCTTGTTTTGTTCACTCAGTTTGTTTTCATTGTTCATCATTTAATTATCATCCGCTTATTTTTGCTGTTCTCATTTCTGTTATCTGTAGTACTTTAAAGTCAGGTTTTGTTGTCACTTCGTCTCTGTTTTACTTTTAGTTTATTTCTCAGTCTGTTCCAGTTTAGTTTTGTCTTTAGTATTTTAATTTCCTTTTATTCTCTGATCAGTTTTTACGTAGTTTATCTTCTGTGTTTATTATCCTCTCCTTTTCAGTCCTGTTCTAGTTTGTATTGCCAGTTTGTGTTTATCATTAGTTGTCATGTCAGTAATTGTCTTCACTGCTCACCTACACCTATCTGTCTCATCCTGTCTTTCATGTGTTCACACCCAGCTTCATTCTTATCATCGTCTCCCTCTGATTACTGCACTCTCTTGTCCTGCACCTGCACTTCCTCATCTCTGTTGGCCACACCCCGTTTTGTCTGTCATTTCTTTGCCCACTTGTCACTGCCTTTTCTTGCGTCTCCTTTCCCCTCTTGGATTCTCCTGACCACACCTCCTTTCCACCACGTGCACCTCATTATCCAATTACCACCTGTTCTTATTTAAACTGTTTCTGTTCACTTCCTCCCCACTCGTTTGATGACTTTGTCACTTACCAGCTCTCGTCACTGTTCTGTTGTTTGCCTCTCTGCGTTTTTGACCCCTGTTCTGTTTTTGCCTCTGATCTGATTGCTCTGTTTGCTGGTTTACTGAACCCTGCTTGTTTTGGACCTCGACTTATTGTCTCGCCCTTATCTGTACTTTTGCATAGTACCCGAGTCCCCATTAAAGACCCAGCCTTTATTCATACGCCATCCTGCGAGTCTGCATGTTGCGTCCAGCCTCAGTCATAGTGTGTGTGTGTGTGTTATTGAGTGAGAATGTCAACCTATAAACATTCACTCTGACTCAGGTCATTGTGTGTTTGGAGTAAATCAAACTATACCAAAATGTGCAATTTCACAAAATTTATTGGAGTAGATGCTCATAAGAAACATCTATGAAGTCCATGAGTGACTTTTTACCTGCTCTTTGGTTTTAGTACTAATTATATATAAATGAATAAAGTACTGCCAAAAATATAACTGAAACATGGTAAGTTCAAATATGTTTTTGTGTCTTGAAAGCTGTAACTGCTAAAGATGAAGAACTCTTACCAACCCTCAATCAACAAAACTGAAAAATCTTTGGAAAAACACATGAAAATCAAAAATATGAAGACAATGAAGCACTAATCCCGTGTTTGACCACACGAGGGTGCTGCAGATTATGTGAGTTCAGGCACAGTTCCTTGGATGACTGCTCTGATTCTCTGTGTGTCCTTCTGCAGACCTTCATTGTCAGGATCGAGCTCCAAAGCAGCTTGGTAGTCCTGCAGCCCTGTGAACAAAAATCACACGTGTTCAGTCAGTCAGTGTGATGCGCTCGTCTCTGTACTCGGTCAGTGTGATGCGCTCGTCTCTGTACTCGGTCAGTGTGATGCGCTCATCTCTGTTCTGTCTATTCAGTCCTCAAAGTGCAGAGCATCAAGGACTCAGGGAGGTGTATCAATCACAGTGATTTATTATGTCAAAAACCTTCCAAAAGTGCAGAGCTGAATTAACAATCCCATCCCACAAACACAGTGCAGCAAAAACAACTGAGGCTGGAAAGTGGAAATATTACAAGGGCAGAAAATCACGAAAAGGACAAAAACATAGAAGGCGATCAGGTACTTACAAGCAGGGAGCACAAAGAACCACAGAAAAAAACAAGAACTCAGGAGTAACACTGCAATGGACCACCGCCGACAGACAAATGCAGAAGTACTTAAGTAACTGGTGAAATTGACAGCAGGTGGGGAGATAACGAGAGAGCGGAACTGAAGACTCGCGTGAATAAACCAGAGTGTAGAGAAATAAATAACTGAACAGACAACACATGGGAAAAGAAAATAATCATGACCATAAAAAGAACCACAACCTCAACTGAGAATGTAATCCGCCGCTAGAAGGAACACTTTGAGGAACTCCTGCATCAGACCAGAGTGCCCCCTATAGCAGGAACAGAGCTGGAAGCTGATGGTAGGATCATCATCAGTTTCCCTGGTGGAAGTCACTGAGGTAGTCAAACAACTCCACAGTGGCAAGGCCCGGGGGAGATCCGTCCAGAAATGCTGAAGGCTGTGGGTGTGGAGGGACTGTCTTGGATGAGACATCTCTTCAACAATGTGTTGAGGTCTGGGACAGTGGCTAAGGAGTGTCAAACTGGGGTGGTGGTCCCCATATTTAAAAAAAGGTGACCAGAGAGTGTGTGCCAACTACAGGGGCATCACGCCACTCAGCCTCCCTGGTAAAGTCTACTCCAGGGTGCTGGAAAGGAGGGTTCAGTGAATAGTCAAACCTTGGATTGAAGAGGAACAATGCAGGTTCCATCCTGGTCGTGGAACAACCGACCAGCTCTTCACTCTCACAAGGATCCTGGAGAGTGCCTGGGAGTATGCCCATCCAGTCTAAATGTGTTTTGTGGACCTACAGAAGGCGTATGATCAGGTACCCCAGGAGACAATGTGGGAGTATGGACTGAGGGGGTCCCTTCTCAGGGCCATCCGATCTCTGTACTCACAAAGCGAAAGCTGTGTTCGGGTGCTCAGCAGTAAGTCAGACTTGTTTCCGGTGGGGGTTGGCCTCAGCCAGGGCTGCGCCTTGTCACCAATCCTGTTTGTGATATTCATGGACAGCATATTGAGGTGTAGTCGGGAGGGGTCCTTCAATTTGGTGGGCTCAGGGTATCATCACTGCTTTTTGCAGATGATGTGGTCCTGTTGGCTTTATCAGCCTGTGACCTCCAACATTCACTGGATCGGTTCGCGGCTGAGTGCGAAGCGGTTGGGATGATGATCAGCACCTCTAAATGTGAGGCCATGGTTCTCAGCAGGAAACCAGTGGATTGCCTACTCTGGGTAGGGAATGTGGTCTTGCCCCAAGTGAAGGAGTTCAAGTACCTCGGGGTCTTGTTCACGAGTGAGGGGGCGATGGAACATGAGATTGGCCGGAGAATCAGCGCAGCAGGGACGGTGTTGCATTCGCTCTACTATACTGTTGTGACAAAAAGGGAGCTGACTCAAAAGGTGAAGCTCTCGATCTACTGAGCAATCTTTGTTCCTACTCTCACCAATGGTCATGAGGGTTGGATCATGACTGAAAGAACTAGATCGTGGGTACAAGCGACCAAAATGGGCTTTGTTAGGAGGGTGGCTGGTGTCTCCCTTAGAGATAGGGTGAGAAGTTCAGTCATCAGTGGGGAGTTCGGAGTAGCTGCTGCTCCTTTGTGTTGAAAGGAGCCAGCTGAGGTGGTACGGGCATCTGGTAAGGATGCCCCCTGGGCGCCTCCCTAGAGAGGTGTTCCGGGGATCTCCATCTGGGAGGAGCCCCCGGGGAAGACCCAGGACGAGGTGGAGAGATAATATCTCCACACTGGCCTGGGAACGCCTCGGGATCCCCCAGTTAGAAGTGGTCAGTGAGTCGCAGGAAAGGGAAGTCTGGGGTTCCCTGCTAGAGCTGTTGCCCCCGCGACCCGATCCTGGATAAGCGATTAAAGATGAATGAATGACTGAATGAGTCATACAATGACTTGTCATTTTATGAAATCCAAAATTTTCTTATCATCATGGGCGCAATTTGGTGGGGGATAGGGGGGACATGTCCCCCCTACCTTTTCAACCAGGGCGGACAGAATATGGCATGTCCCCCCCACCTTCTGACATATATGTGTGTACTTGAAACATGCTATGCCAGTCTTATGTGCAAACCATGTCAGTCTTATGTGCAAAACCATGTCAGAATAGTATCTTTGTTTCTGCAAGTTTGTATTTTTAGCAGCATTGACTTGTTTACAACTGTTTCTTGTTTGTCACATTCAGAATTTTCTGTGACTGCATTTGCCCAGATTTGAAACCAAAAATAGTTGCCTCTAGGGACTAGTGTCTACACATAAGTATCAATGGACCATATGCTAATTTACTAAATTCTGAAAGTTAGAAAAGGAAATCAGAAAAGCTATCTGGGACCTCAGAAAGCCCATCTGCAATTATTGCTTGATCTCCAAAATCAGTCTATGCAAGCGAAATTATGTTCAGTATGAGTGTTGTCATTAGTCTAACCAGATCCTTACTCTGGATGGCATTACCCTGACCTCTAGTAATACTGTGAGAAATCTTGGAGTCATTTTTGATCAGGATATGTCATTCAAAGCGCATATTAAACAAATATGTAGGACTGCTTTTTTGCATTTACGCAATATCTCTAAAATTAGAAAGGTCTTGTCTCAGAGTGATGCTGAAAAACTAATTCATGCATTTATTTCCTCTAGGCTGGACTATTGTAATTCATTATTATCAGGTTGTCCTAAAAGTTCCCTAAAAAGCCTTCAGTTAATTCAAAATGCTGCAGCTAGAGTACTAACGGGGACTAGAAGGAGAGAGCATATCTCACCCATATTGGCCTCTCTTCATTGGCTTCCTGTTAATTCTAGAATAGAATTTAAAATTCTTCTTCTTACTTATAAGGTTTTGAATAATCAGGTCCCATCTTATCTTAGGGACCTCGTAGTACCATATCACCCCAATAGAGCGCTTCGCTCTCAGACTGCAGGCTTACTTGTAGTTCCTAGGGTTTGTAAGAGTAGAATGGGAGGCAGAGCCTTCAGCTTTCAGGCTCCTCTCCTGTGGAACCAGCTCCCAATTCAGATCAGGGAGACAGACACCCTCTCTACTTTTAAGATTAGGCTTAAAACTTTCCTTTTTGCTAAAGCTTATAGTTAGGGCTGGATCAGGTGACCCTGAACCATCCCTTAGTTATGCTGCTATAGACGTAGACTGCTGGGGGGTTCCCATGATGCACTGTTTCTTTCTCTTTTTGCTCTGTATGCATCACTCTGCATTTAATCATTAGTGATCGATCTCTGCTCCCCTCCACAGCATGTCTTTTTCCTGGTTCTCTCCCTCAGCCCCAACCAGTCCCAGCAGAAGACTGCCCCTCCCTGAGCCTGGTTCTGCTGGAGGTTTCTTCCTGTTAAAAGGGAGTTTTTCCTTCCCACTGTAGCCAAGTGCTTGCTCACAGGGGGTCGTTTTGACCGTTGGGGTTTTACATAATTATTGTATGGCCTTGCCTTACAATATAAAGCGCCTTGGGGCAACTGTTTGTTGTGATTTGGCGCTATATAAAAAAAAAAATTGATTGATTGAATTGATTAGTGCCACTTCGAAAATTAAATTCATGATAAGTAATTTATCCTAAACTTATGATCTGTTGTTTTTTCAAACTTATGCAAAAACAAATCTTGAGAAAAAAGATGCAGTATGCGATAGTTAATAATTATTAAGAGTCTGTTCTTTCATATTTATGAATACATTTTACCACATTACATTGATCCCTACCATCCGGGACACTCCCTCTTCTCCATCCTCCCGTCTGGCAGGCTCCGGGTTATCCGAGCCTGCACAAACAGACTGAGGGACAGCTTTTTCCCAATGGCTGTGAAAAGACTTTTAGAAGAATATTGACTACTTGTATTGCACTGGGGATCACACTGCACTGTTTTTATTATTGCACCGGATAGCCCCTCCACTGTTTTATTATTTTTTAAATATGTATTTAATATTCATTATCTTATTTATACTGAGTTTTTAATAGACTATATATTTTATATGTGATAATCTATTGTATATTGTAATTTATCTGTGAGGGAGCTGCTGCACAGGGGTGTTGCCGAACGACATTTCATTGTGTTCTTTATACAATGACAATAAAGCTTATTCATTCATTCATTGCAGTTGTTTTTTAAATGAAAACTCATCCTATCATTCTTTTTGAGTTCTACACATGTGTTGATACCTTATTTACACCATGATGTTAATAAAATCAATACTGGCTATTCTCAGAATAAAGTACTTATATCCACAGTTTCAAATTGTATAAGTCAAATGGTGTCCACTTTATTGTCTTCTCAAAACATTAAAATTTTAATTTCAATTTATTTTCATTTATATACGGCCAAATCACAACAGAGTTGCCTCAAAGTGCTTCACACAGGTAAGGTCTAACCTTGCCAACCCCCAGAGCAACAGTGGTAAGGAAAAACACCCTCTGAGGAAGAAACCTCAAGCAGACCAGACTCAAAGGGGTGACCCTCTGCTTGGGCCATGATACAAACATAAATTACAGAAACAATTCACAGAACAATTCACGGATGAATATACAAGAAATGCTATTGGCGCACAGGACAGGAGGGTCGCCAACACGAATACAACTCCCATCTCTGGATGGAGCTGCACCTTAAACAGAGAGAAAAACAGAATCAGACATCAGAAAGACAAAAAATACTGTATAATTTGCCAGCATTAAACAACAAGAAAAACAAAGAAATACTAAGGTGATCGCCGGCCACTAGCCCTAAACTTCACTAAAATTACTGTTCTGGATGCTCAGAATGCATCTGAGCTTATCTAGAAACTGTTGGCTATAGCCTATGGGCTTCGCACTTTGTCCCCCCCCCCCCAATTTCTAGTTCTAAATTGCACCCTTGAACAACACAAAAATATGAGGAGTGAAAAGAACATAAAGGTGCGTTTACACATAAGCAAGATGCGTTACGAATGTCATACATTCTTGACATTCTTAACGTGACTTAACGCATCTGAATAGGTTTCTTAATAGTGCGTGTTGGTGCGTGATATTCGTGGAGCATGTTTTTGCCTGTCAAAAAATCTTCCACGAATGTCACACACCACCCTCATTTTGTCTCACGTCATGGAGGTCGCAACTGAGCGTGTTGATCCGTGTTGATGAGTAGTGATCCTTAATAGAACGTGACAACATTCGTATTGGTTCCTGTGATGGTTCTTGGAGCCCAAACTGTCACGCGTTATTACGAAGTGACACGGAAACTGTCAAGTTTTGACACGACTTGTAACATGGCGTCACATTTCACTGCACGCCATGACGAATCAGTTTTCTGTCACGTGCGCATAATTAAACTCGGCTCCACAGTGTTGAGTTTGATGCAGTATGCAGAAGAGGCACAGCGACGTGAAGTCAGCCAAGTGTTGTTCTACAGCTCCTGCTGCTTACAACATGCTGTTGTAACCGATGAGCAGGAGAACAAGTCTGAGCCACAGGAACCAGAGGAGCAAGAGGAGACTCACGTGCAGCCAGACATCTCTGCACCTCCTCCAGTCCGGCAGAGGAAGAAGCGTGCGCACAATTAAACCCTGCTGCATCGCATTCAGTTTGATTGCTGACACCAAGTCGGCTAAAAGTCTCATTTCAGTGCTCTTCAGCGCTCCTGCAGGTGTTCCACCTGCTGCATGTGCCTGATGTTTGGGAAAACGCACGAGATGAGAGCCACATGAAGCCACACATCTGGCGCTGTCCTCCTCCTCTCTGCGCCACTCCATGGCACAGAGCCCAACTATGCATGCAGTCACAAAGTTCTTCTGAAAATCTGGATCTGAATTCAGTTGGATGAATATGGGTGTGTGTGGAGACAATTCACCTCATTCACAACGTGACAGAACTTAACGATACCCTGTTACGCGCAACATTATTTTTGACCGTGCGTAATGGTTCCTGATAATTCTCCAGCAACACGTGCCAGTAATTGTAACGTGTGGTAACAGGTTGCAGCAGTTCCTGAGGACACCTGACGCCTCTGCCTCGAATAATCACATTTGTGATCAGCGGCCAAGAATGTGTACTTCGTGGCAATCGTGACTTGTCGTCGTGTAAACGCAGCATTAAAAGTAATAAGAATCAACACAGAAAAGCAAACTGAGAAACTCAACATGTGAAAGAGTGCAAAAGGAAGACACACAACACAACAGACGGGCGAATACAAGAGGGGCCAGACCACCGACAGAAGAACAAACAAACTTATGTAGGATGTAACACTAAATGAACATATTCTCAAAACGTGGACTCCAATTAAGCTGCAGAAACATCTCAAGGATGATCAGTGGAAACAGGAGGCACCTGAGCTCAATTCTGAGCTTCATGACAAAGACTGTGAATACTTTCTGGATGCACTGTAACTGACTCAGATGTGGAATATTATGGAATTTTTTTTAGTTTGTTTTTCAATTCAATTTTTGCTTGTTTGAGGATATAGTGCCATGTTGGCCAACTGTACAGAACTGGAATGCTGGAAAACCAAAAAAGAAAACTATGGCGTCCAGTCCATCACTACTCCACCACCCGCTTGCTCCGTCAGCCCCTTCACCACTTCCTCCATATTACTTCCAACTTCTGCTTGTCACGGTGGCCACCATAATTTTATTTCCTGCATACCCATCACTGCAAATGCTGAGCGGTCTCTCTGCGACTCAGAGCACACCAGAAACGATGCCATACTTTGATGCATTATCTCACCCTGAGTAAAAACTGGAACAGAATTCTGAAACTGCATAAAAGATCTGAACGAAAACAAAATCTGAAAAAAGGTTTGAATGGAGAAAAAAAATCCAGATCTCAGTCAAAGTTATATTCAAACTGGGGGAGACAAAGAAAAAAAATAGCTACCCTGTTTATTTATTTTTAAATATATTTTTATATTGTATTTGTGTTTCTATTTGTGGCCGTGACGGGCTGGTGTCCTGTCCTGGGTGCACCCTGCCTCATGCCCTATGACTGCTGGGATAGGCTCCAGCCCCTCGTGACTCTTTATTGGTGTAAGCGGTTGAAGATGAGTGATGCCTGTGATATTTTTATATTTTTAAAAGCGTAAAACAAAACGTGGACTTTCAGTTTTATTTTTATTTTTTTTCCATACGAACAAATTTAAAGAATCAATTAAATCTTGCTGTAGTAGAGAAGCTTGAACTTGTCCAGAAAGCCCTCACAGTATGTGGGTACCCACGATGGTCCCTGAACAAAGTGCAGAAGTCCCAGAGATCAAAGACACCAGATAGACAGGAGACGCAGACAAGAAGAGGAGTGTCTCTCCCTTATTTAGCAGGAGTAGGGGAAAAACTACAGAGGATCTTCAGACAGCACAAAATCCCAGTTTACTTTAAACCTGTTAACACCTTGAGAAGAAATTGGTTCACCCTAAGGACAGGATCCCTAGTTACAAACAGAGCAATGTAGTGTACTCTATCAGATGTCAGGAAAACTGTAACGAACACTACATAGGTGAGACTAAGCAACTTTTACACAAAAGGCTATACCACCATGTTTCATTTCATCATCCATAAACTGGTTGCTGAGTTTTAATGTGCACAAAACACATGTAGGGTCGTCACATGACATCACCGGCACCCTCCTCTGTTTGCTGGTGAAGGTATTCAGTGAAAAAGCCTGAGTGGATGTCTGTTGCTGCTGCATGCAGTACCTTCTGTGTAGAGCTGCAACTGACAGAAAGCTGCACCTCTGCGAACATGAACTCTGGCCCTGGCAGCCGCGTTGGTGGGAACTGGTGGAGTCAGAAGATCAAGTGCCTGTAGACACAAAAACACCAGCAGTGATTTAGAGTGTCTTTCAAGGTCAATTCATTCATTCATTCATTCATTTAGATGTTTCAGCACATACACACGCACACAAACACAAATTCTGCTTTAGTCATTAATCACACTCAGAAATAACTCGGACTGCATCAGGCATGACTGTGCACACATGGATCCTGACACGGTCCCCTGAGCCTGCACCTCGTCCCACCGCAGTGTTAGCAAGTGATGGTGAGGTTCTCACTCTGCTGCACTGTCTAATTAAAGTGGCTAATTAAAAGTGTCTGTCACACTATGACGGCTGTATGAGGAACGTATATAAAAGTGTGATACCAATGGAGTTCCTGTGTCAGACCACATAACAAAACTCTTCTCTGATAAAGGTTGGAATTAGATGTTGTTGTACGGCATAAACACACCGATCAACAACTGTGTAAGGAAACTTTGGTAACACTTTACTTGAAGGTATCGTCATAACAGTGACATGACACTGTCATGAATGTGTATTATATAACGGCTGCGTGGATGCCTGTCATTTGATTGGTGCTTTGTGTGTCACGTGACATGAATTATTCAACCCATTTGCATTGCGTTTAGTGTGTAAATTTGGTTCCATACGTTTTGTACTATTGCACGCTGAAACCACCGCCCGAGCACACCATGCATGTGCACACTATTAGGGGCAGTGTTTAGTTAAACATGGCAGTTTGTTTTGCTGATGGATTACAATCTGAAGGAGCTAAATTATGCTGCTAATTCTTCTAACACACACAAAAAAACACAAATCACTACGCTGTAAGCTGGAGGCTTGAAGGCATGAAGAACTGTTAGGATGAAGAGGATGAAGTTAGGATGAAAAGCTGGACAAATTTCTGACGCGATTTTTCGCTGGAGTGAGGAAAGCAGACAGAAGTCAGTACACAAAGTCAGCGCAAGGCATCACGGACTACATCACCAGGACTGGTTTTTGCAAGTTGACTGAGAACAATTTTGAATTCCTATTTAAAGCCACGGTCACACGGCACTAATGAAGGACACCAAAGCCAAAATGAAACAAGAAATCTGGACTTATATGTTGACTTTCAGAGACATCATTTAACCGTCGTCCAGCTTCGTTCCTGTAGCTGCCGCTTCATCAGAATTTTGAAACTGTTGAAAGATGTGAATGAATCCCGACAACTTCAATTTATCCATATTCCATTTTGCTTTCTGTCTTGACGGTTCCTCGTCGTTTGCGTAGTTCCCGTACCGTCAGCATTCCATTTGATTGTCATCCAACTTCCAAAATCCGACATTTTGCACGAACATTGGCGATATCTGAACAGATCAATAACTTAGGATCCAAAGAGCTGAACGTGACTCCTCCATGTGTGGGACGAAATGCAACGTTGTCATACAGAAACAATAGCGGCAAGAACGTTTTATCAACTACTGTAACTATTTATGCATGTTCCAGCTGTTTGTGGCTGGAACAGCTGTGCACACACTCACACTCCAGCCGTTTGTGGCTGTGCGCCACAAGAATACCCGAAAACAACCGGTTCTCGATATGCAACCCTAGTCATAAACCTTTATGACTGCTGTCATAAAGTGTCATTTGGTTTCAGGGACTTTTTGGAGTGACGCAGAGCCGAGAGAGAACTGATCAGATGGTGGAATTGATTGGACCACAACATCGGGCAGAACCACACAGAGCAGCATGCGGTCAGGCCACATTCCAGGGCAGAGCAAGACACCGTAGCCTGGGTGATGGAGCAGACCCTCTTGATCCAAAATTTCTCTCTCTCTCTCTCTCTCTCTCTCTCTCTCTCTCTCTCTCTCTCTCTCTCTCTCTCTCTCTCTCTCTCTCTCTCTCTCTCTCTCTCTCTCTCTCTCTCTCTATATATATATATATATATATACACGAGGTCTGTTAAAAAAGTATCCGACCTTTTTATTTTTTGGCTTGGCTGATGCAATCACACGTGACTGCATCAGCCAAGCTTGAACCTTCGTGCGCATGCGTGACTTTTTTCACACCTGTCGGTTGCGTCATTCGCCTGTGAGCAGGCTTTGTGTGAGCAGTGGTCCAGCCCTCTCGTCGAATTTTTATTGCAAATAAAATGTCTGAACGATTTGGAGCTTTGCTACATCAAATTTTTCCAGAAACTGTGAAAGACCTCCAGGTGGACATCATTTGGAAAATTCAGATGGCTTTCAGGGACGATTTTATGGGGATTACACAGATTAAGGAGTGCTCCAGCTGGTTTAAAGACCGCCCACAGTGTCTGAGAGCGCGGCGCACTCCGAGCGCGGATCGACAGGCTGAAACCCCGCTGAAACAACCAGATCATTTCCAAAGTGAAGGCTTTGTTGATCCGGGACATCGTCTGATTTCCACAGAAATGGCAGAAGACGTGGACATCACCACTTTTTCGGCACATTCCACTGTTACAGGAGTTTTTGTCATGGAAAGAGAAGTGGAGGGATGCGCCACGGAGCCGCTCATGGTGCGGACAAAAGCACCTCCGTGTTGGTCTCACAGGACGGCTTTCAGTGGCTTTTCAGTCGTGTGACTATCCGAGAAATTGTGAATGAGCTGGACATGCCAGAACATGTCCTGTGTGTGTTCATCACAGCGTTGCTTTGTGCCATGCGGCTCTGTCCCGACGCGCGAATTTCTCCGCACGTCTGTCTCAATGTGCCGAAAAAGTGCTGATGTCCACATCTTCTGCAATTTCTGTGGAAGTCAGATGACGTCCCGGATCAACAAAGCCTTCACTATGGAAATGAACAGCACATTCCACTGTTACAGGAGTTTTTGTCATGGAAAGAGGAGCGGAGAAATTTGCGCGTCGGGACGGAGCCACATGGCGCAAAGCAATGCCGTGATGAAGCCTCACAGGACATGTTCTGGCATGTCCAGCTCATTCACAATTTCTCGGATAGTCACACGACTGAAAAGCCACTGAAAGCTGTCTGAAAGCCATCTGAAATCCATCCTGTGAGACCAACACGGAGGTGCTTTTGTCCGCGCCATGAACGGCTCCGTGGTGCATCCCTCCGCTTCTCTTTCCATGAAAAAAACTTCTGTAACAGTGGAATGTGCCGAAAAAGTGGTGATGTCTACGTGCCTTCACTTTGGAAATGATCTGGTTGTTTCAGCTGGGTTTCAGCCTGTTGATCAGCGCTCGGAGTGCAGCGCACTTCTCAGACGCTGTGGGCGGTCTTTAAACCGGCTGGAGCACTCCTTAATCTGTGTAATCCCCATAAAATCGTCCCTGAAAGCCATGTGAATTTTCCGAATGGTGTCCACCTGGAGGTCTCTCACAGTTTCTGGAAAAATTTGATGCAGCAAAGCTCCAAATCGTTCAGACATTTTATTCGCAATAAAAATCAGACGAGAGGGGTGGACCACTGCTCACACAAAGCCTGCTCACAGGTGAATGACGCAACCGACAGGCGTGAAAAAACTCACACATGCGCACGAAGGTTCAAGCTTGTCTGATGAAATCACACGTGATTCAAATCCATATGGTTTTTGCAAAAAATAAAAAGGTCGGATACTTTTCTAACAGACCTCGTATGTGACACCATGGCCAATAGGTCGGATGTGATCATTTCAAGATGGAATGTGAATGGTTTGGAATGGTATGAATAAACTGATTATCAGGCGTGGCAAACCAGATGGACACAAATGCAAGCTCACTAGACTTGGTAATGCTCAGATGGTTTAATGACAGGCAGGGATTCGGTACACAGGAGGTCCAGCAGCGAGGCAAAGGTAGCAAAAGGCGAGAGGCTGAGACGTCGTACAATAAACAGGCACAGGTCAAAAAACACGGTGTAAGGTCTATCAGAGGCAAGGCAAAATCAAGGTCAAAAAACGAGGCGGAGTCAAAACACATGCAGACAAAAACAGAGCAAAGAACATGGCTGGAAAGTGTACAAAGACAACGATCTGGCGGTGAGCTGTGAGACTGAGGGCTTAAATGACTGGTGGTGTAATCAGTGAAACAAGATGCAGGTGTCAGTGAAAGTTCTGGAAGGGGTGTGACTGGGGAAGAAAAAGGTTGTGCACAGTGCAAGAAAGTGAAAGCGGGAAAACACAGAGTGGAGTGATGAAAGAGACAAAGACACGTGAGCAGCTGCAAGAGCGGAAGTGGATGAAAACACAGAGCAGAAAGAATCATAGTGAGAGAGATGAGGACACAAGGGCTGGTGCAGGGGCAATCAAATAAGAAGGGCAAAATCAGAGACCAAGCACAGAATGCAAAGCAACTATGACCGGGAATGAATTAAGCATAAACATATGAACTGAAAAGTGAATCATCAGAATAAGAACAAAACTAAGATGGAAACAAATCATGACTGAAGGAAGAAATAAAAGATAACCAGGTGGCAAAACAACCTCGATGCAAACAGAGACTAAAACCCAGTGACTACAAGATAATGCAATAAATAAAACAAGATAACAGAAAATGCAATAAATAACATATGGAACAAAATCAGATAAGCAACACTGAAAGTAACAAAAACCTGTGACTAAAGCATAATACAAAAAATGTGAAAAACACAATAAAACTAAAACTGGAATGACTAAGTGATCAAGAGTGAATGAATACAAGGATGATGAACAGAAAAACAATGAAAAAATGAGCAAGACATTGACAGACATGACAAGACATGAATAAAATCACTGAAGGCTCAGAACATGAGAACAGAAAGCAGTCCAGAACTATAACAACTGGCCGTAAAGGGCCGGAACATGACACTGATAAAGTTAAAACAAGTACAAGGCAGAGTGAAACAGCTAAAATCTAATATTGTGTTCCTACAGGAGACACATTTGGTGAAAAAAGACATTAACAGAATTAAAACCAGATGGCCAGGACAGGTTTTTTCAGCTAGTTTAACCTCTCATGCTAGGGGAGTGATGATATTAATTCATAAATCGATTCCATTTCAAACAAAGAGTGAATAAATAGCTCCATGGGCAGATTTATCATACTTAGTGGCACTATAGTTTCCACGCAGGTTAATTTAGTATCTGTATATGCCCCTAATGGGGAGGATCCTTCTTTTTATCAAAATCTCTTTCTTACTTTATCATCCTATGGTGGGCATTATATTGTGGGGGGAGATTTTAATTGCACATCGGATCCGATAATTGACTGCTCAACTGGTACTGATAATACACATCAACATACAAGGAACACCATTAAAAAAATTAATGAATGACTTACACATGATTGAGATTTGGAGACATCTTCATCCTGGAAAAAGACAATATTCATGCCTGTCTAATACATATAAAACATACTCTCAAATAGATTATCTTTTAATTTTGACTAATCTGCTGTCAAAAATTAACAGATGTTGGTATGATAGCATATTATTATCTGATCACGCTCTAGTGTCATTATCCATCCAAATACTTAATGTTCGCTTTAAAGCTAAATGGCTTGAAATTCCTGACATAGTGAGGTTTTTGGATGAGAGAATAACTGAATATTTTTCCATAAATACAAACCAGACAAGCACTTCAGTAAGGTGGGAAGCCTTTAAAGCCTACATAAGGGGTGAGATTATTAGTTATACGAAGCACAAATCCATATTACATTACAATCAATTGCATTCCTTTGAAAAACAAATCAAAGAAGAACTAGAACAGGAGCTATATCACAGTGTGAGGAAGGAAAAACAATGTGAATTACTCCTGTTGAAATCTAAATATAATGAATTAACCACTACTAAAATAGCTAATAATTTGTTATGGTTGAAGCAGTTATACTGTATTATGATCAGGGTGAGAAGGCTGGTAAGCTTTTAGCATGGCAAATTAAGAAAATACAGACAAACAGATATATTAACTCTATTACATTACATAATGGTGAGAACCTGATTGATCCAGTTGATATTAATGATACATTTACAAAATACTATGAGTGCCTTTATAAATCTGAATGTAAAATGGAAATGGTAAATGGACTGCATTTATATAGCGATTTTCCATCTGCATCAGACGCTCAAAGCGCTTTACAATGATGCCTCACATTCACCCCGATGTCAGGGTGCTGCCATACAAGGCGCTCACTACACACCGGGAGCAATAGGGGATTAAGGACCTTGCCCAAGGGCCCTTAGTGATTTTCCAGTCAGGCGGGGATTTGAACCCAGGATCTTCTGGTCTCAAGCCCAACACCTTAACCACTAGACCATCACCTCCCCCTGTCCTGATGATGAAGAAAAACAGAATAGGTTTTTAAATCAGCTTGAATTCCCGACATTGGAAGAGGAAGTTAAAATTTGCCTTGATAGAAATTTGACTATTAAAGAGCTTTCAGATGCACTTAGCCACATGAACAATGGCAAGGCGCCCGGGCCAGATGGCCTTCCATTAGAAATATATAAGAAGTTTGCAGGAAAATTGCTGCCCTACCTTCTTGAAATGTTTAAGGAATTGTATGAAGTAGGAATTCTTCCACAATGTTTGAGATCTGCAATAATTTCTCTTCTGCTAAAGCCAGGTAAACCTCTGTCAGAAAGGGGTTCATATTGCCCTGTATCCCTTATGTCATGTGACACTAAAATACTTTGCAAAGCTGATTGCTAATGACCCAAATGGATTTGTACTCAGCAGACAAGCTTATCACAAAATTCGTAGGTTATTGAACGTTTTATACGCAAAAAAAAGATGCCACTGATCACACGCTTCTTTCCCTAGATGCTGAAAAAGCTATCGACAGGATAGAGTCGAGGTATATTTTTGAGACTCTTAGAAGATTTGCCTTTGGAGAGAAATATCTGAAATGGATTTGGTTATTATACACAGACCCAATCGTTAAAATTTCAAATCAAAATCAAATCAAATCAAATCAATTTTATTTATATAGCGCCAAATCACAACAAACAGTTGCCCCAACGCGCTTTATATTGTAAGGCAAAAGCCTTACAATAATTACAGAAAAACCCCAACAGTCAAAACGACCCCCTATGAGCAAGTGTGTGATTCCTGTAGAGGCCAAACTGTGTATTTTCCATGTTTTTCTTGAAAAGGTTCCAGTAAATGGGAAGAAAAGGAAATTGATTGATTTTTGTTTACTGCAGGCTAAACATGTTATTGCCTTAAACTGGAAAAATAGTCAAGGAACTACCACAAGTCAATGGATTAAAGAGCTGTCTGTCACCTGGCATTAGAAAAACTGACATGTTTTGTAAAAGGGAAGATCGAGGACTTTATTGAGCTATGGGCATCCTTTTTCAGTTTGTGAAATACTTGCCTGTATGGATTATTAGAAAATGATGTATTGTTTCCTTTTTTTTAACTGAGAGTATGACATTGTTGTGAAGGGTTGGGAAGGGGTTTGTGGGTTGTGGTGTGTTGTTGTTTCCCTTAAATGTATAAAATCAATAAACATAATGTTGGAAAAAACTCTCCAAAATTAATTCTTATGAGGAAAAGAACAGGGTTGTGGGTCTGTCTTCACACAGACAGGAGCAGGAGTCAGATTTAGTCCCCGTGGACAGGGTCAGGCGCTGTTGGAGGCTGCTGGAGGAAACAGCGAGATGGAGACAGGGGATCCGCAGGCTCAACGCAAGGCAGCGTGTGTCATGAGTGCACCCCCACGCTGGCTCCTGTGGGTGACACGGGCTAACAGTGTCTGGTGAGGTCCCGAAACGGTCCGGCTCAAAGGGGCACATGGAGAGTGCTGAATGTGAATGCGAAGGAAAATAAAAGGGTAAGAAAGGCAAGGACAGAAGGGGGGGTGATGAGAAGAGCTGTGACTGGCTGGGGAACTCAGCCACCCGCAACCCTGCAAGGAAATGACAACTGCACTTTGCACCTGATTTTCCGGACTTCCCCGCAATCCTCAGTTGCTGGTTACCGCCTGGCTGCTGCAGTTCTCCGTGCACCCTCCCGACATAATACCAGCCAAAACACAGCGCAATAACATCACCTCCAAAATGTTTGAAGGGGGAAAATTGCAATCTGATCTTATTTATTTTTTTAAAACATCAAATGTTTAGGCAGTTTCCCGTAATGCGGGGAAAACATAAAAGTCTCTTTGGTTTGTGCAAAAAAAAAGAGGGGGGGGGGGGGGCAGAAGTCCAAGGTAGAAGAGGCGCAGAGATCACCACTTTGTGAAGAATAAAAGTTAAACAGGTGCACTGGAAAATGTGTTTACCTCAAATCACACTGACAGGTCGAGCCCACATTAAAAAAAAAACCTCTGCTGCTTCTCTGTTTCATTCACAGGACAGAACGGGAACAGGTGCATGTTTTTATCCACTTCTCTGATTATCACGATCCAGGAGGTTGATTTTTTTTTGGTGCTCCCCCCCCCCAGGCACTTGATGCCCTACGCACAGAATGACGACACTGTAGAGACTGATGCAAAACATAGCACAGGCACGATCTGTGGAAGGAACTCTTGTAAAGTTAACACTTTGGCACAAAGCCCTCTTCCATAATATACCAAGACCACAGTCTACCTGTCAGTAGATCATTATCTAATATAGCTAGGTAGCATGGGTCAGTACCTCCTAATACATTTAATCTAGACTCAATCAACCATGTTTCTTGAAGCATGATTATATCAGGTGCACATTTGCTAACAGCATTTTTTTAATATAATCAACTCTATCAATAGCCATACCTGTGTTCTTAAAAGACATTATTAGCAGTTGTTTATCCATGTTCAAAAATTGATAAAACTATTACAATCTAAAAACAACTTGTGTGTAAATGTCTAATTTTGCTTATTCTTGCTGGACTTGGCTGTGAACCATTTCTTAAAATAAATATCTTTCAGCCAGTAGTCTGGGGCAGTAACGGCATCACAGTGAATAATCTTGAATATACAAACCGCTTAGTGTCCCAGTTTGACAATGCCATATCTTCAACTTTCTCTGCTACTACTGTTCTTTCACCGGCTTTGATAATGACTTCATAAAATCTTGCTTGGTCATCTCGCTGTTAACGTTAGTGATCTGCAGCTGAAAGAGCTTTGGACAGGCTGCAGGTGGTGCAGGAGTGACTGGTCCAGGCCAAAATACAATTACAGTAATCCAGTATTTATTAACACATCCATGCTTTTATTAAAGCATGGATTACAATAACCAGATCTTTACGTGGCAGGTAACCTTTTACTTTTGATAAAATCCTCAAATCAAAAAAGCTCTTTTTCGCAACTGAACTAACCTGGTGATAAAATATTACACCATGATTTTTCACTGATGACCGGATGTTTGGTGTTAAGGTGCCCAGAAAGCCAGCAGAAAAGTCTGATGGACCACATCCAAACATTATTGAGTCAGTCTTTTAAATCAAAATGTTTGCGGTCAGCCAGGACTTAACAATGTTTAGACAATCAAGTCATTGGATTTTGATGATAAAGGCAGGTAGATCTGAACATCATCTGCATAACAACAAAAAGAAAGATTATATTTCTTAAAAATTTACCCTAATGGTAGCATATACAGCAGGAAAAGAAATGGCCCCAGGATGGAGCCTTGGGGACCCCTGAGGTGAGAGGTACTGAGGATGAGGTGAATTCACCTAGCTGCACAGAAAAACTCCAGTCAGACAAGTAGGACTGGAACCATGCGACAGCAGAGCCTGTAATGCCCACCCACTGTTCCAGTCATGCTAGGAGGATCCCATAATCCACAAAGCAGCTGTTAAATCAAGGAGCACTAGCAATGCAGGGCTTCCTGAGTCAACAGTTACTATTAAATCATTAAAAACTCTCAGCAGTGCTGTCTCAGTGCTATGGCATGGTTTAAAACCAGACTGAAACTTCTCATAGAGATCACTGGCCACTAAAAATGATTGGATCTGAATAAGAACCACTTTCTCTAAATTTTTGGACAAAAATGGCAGTTTAGAGATAGGCCTGAAGTTAGACAGTACAGAGGGATCCATATTTTTCTTTTTGATTGAAAGGCTGCACAACGGTGTGTTTGAAAGTGGCTGGAAGACATCCAGTGCTTAGACAGAGACCATCGTACCGAACACCTTTTTAAAAAGACAGGAGGGAATGCTGTCCGAGGGACAGTTCGTAGGTCGCAGATACTTAACTACACTAGTCAGTGAGGGGAGGGATACAGGCTCAAACTGATCTGAGCTGTGATATCAGGGCCAGGGCCTACAGAAGAGCAGGCAGATGGCTGAAGAGCAGAGATTTTTTCAATAAAAAATTTGAGAAAACTCTCACAGAGGGAGGGCAAAGGTATTACTGGAGAGTTGTCACGGGGATTTACAAGGGAGTTAAAAATGTTTAAAAGAACCTGAGGCTTGTAACTGTTAGAAGGCTGGAAAAATATTCAAGAGCTCTCTGGTAGACAGACATGCTTTCACCAAGCACTTCTTGAGAAACATGGAGCTTATCTTTTTTCTACTTTCTCTCAGCACGCCGATATGAGCGCCGTGCGGAGTCATTAAAGTGTACCAGTATTAGTCATAAATATAATGTTTGTCATGCTATCTATTACCCATAAACACAATATCAAATCAAATCAAATCAATTTTATTTATATAGCGCCAAATCACAACAAACAGTTGCCCCAAGGCGCTTTATATTGTAAGGCAAGGCCATACAATAATTACAGAAAAACCCCAACGGTCAAAACGACCCCCTATGAGCAAGCACTTGGCGACAGTGGGAAGGAAAACTCCCTTTTAACAGGAAGAAACCTCCAGCAGAACCAGGCTCAGGGAGGGGCAGTCTTCTGCTGGGACTGGTTGGGGCTGAGGGAGAGAGAATCAGGAAAAAGACATGCTGTGGAAGAGAGCAGAGATCAATCACCATTGATTAAAAGCAGAGTGGTGCATACAGAGGAAGAAGAGGTGAATAAAAAGAAACACTCGGTGCATCATGGGAAACCCCCCAGCAGTCTAAGTCTATAGCAGCATAACTAAGGGATGGTTCAGGGTCACTTGATCCAGCCCTAACTATAAGCTTTTTCAAAAAGCAGCATTTTGAATTAACTGAAGGCTTTTCAGGGAACTTTTAGGACAACCTGATAATAATGAATTACAATAGTCCAGCCTAGAAGAAATAAATGCATGAATTAGCTTTTCAGCATCACTCTGAGACAAGACCTTTCTAATTTTAGAGATACTGCGCAAATGCAAAAAAAGCAGTCCTACATATTTGCTTAATATGCGCACTGAAGGACATATCCTGATAAAAAATGACTCCAAGATTTCTCACAGTATTACTGGAGGTCAGGGTAATGCCATCCAGAGTAAGGATCTGGTTAGACACCATGTTTCTAAGATTTTTTTCTTCAATTTTATTTATATAGTGCCAAATCACAACAAACAGTTGCCCCAAGGCGCTTTATATTGTAAGGCAAGGCCATACAATAATTACGTAAAAACCCCTAAGGTCAAAACGACCCTCTGTGAGCAAGCACTTGGCGACAGTGGGAAGGAAAAACTCCCTTTTAACAGGAAGAAACCTCCAGCAGAACCAGGCTCAGGGAGGGGCAGTCTTCTGCTGGGACTGGTTGGGGCTGAGGGGGAGAACCAGGAAAAAGACATGCTGTGGAGGGGAGCAGAGATCAATCACTAATGATTAAATGCAGAGTGGTGCATACAGAGCAAAAAGAGAAAGAAACACTCAGTGCATTATGGGAACCCCCCAGCAGTCTAAGTCTATAGCAGCATAACTAAGGGATGGTTCAGGGTCACCTGATCCAGCCCTAACTATAAGCTTTAGCAAAAAAGAAAGTTTTAAGCCTAATCTTAAAAGTAGAGAGGGTGTCTGTCTCCCTGATCCGAATTGGGAGCTGGTTCCACAGGAGAGGAGCCTGAAAGCTGAAGGCTCTGCCTCCCATTCTACTCTTACAAACCCTAGGAACTACAAGTAAGCCTGCAGTCTGAGAGCGAAGCGCTCTATTGGGGTGATATGGTACTATGAGGTCCGTAAGATAAGAAGGGACCTGATTATTCAAAACCTTATAAGTAAGAAGAAGAATTTTAAATTCTATTCTAGAATTAACAGGAAGCCAATGAAGAGAGGCCAATATGGGTGAGATATGCTCTCTCCTTCTAGTCCCCGTCAGTACTCTAGCTGCAGCATTTTGAATTAACTGAAGGCTTTTCAGGGAACTTTTAGGACAACCTGATAATAATGAATTACAATAGTCCAGCCTAGAGGAAATAAATGCATGCAGTTTTTCAGCATCACTCTGAGACAAGACCTTTCTAATTTTAGAGATATTGCGTAAATGCAAAAAAGCAGTCTTACATATTTGTTTAATATGCGCTTTGAATGACATATCCTGATCAAAAATGACTCCAAGATTTCTCACAGTATTACTAGAGGTCAGGGTAATGCCATCCAGAGTAAGGATGTGGTTAGACACCATGTTTCTAAGATTTGTGGGGCCAAGTACAATAACTTCAGTTTTATCTGAGTTTAAAAGCAGGAAATTAGAGGTCATCCATGTCCTTATGTCTGTAAGACAATCCTGCAGTTTAGCTAATTGGTGTGTGTCCTCTGGCTTCATGGTTAGATAAAGCTGGGTATCATCTGTGTAACAATGAAAATTTAAGCAATGCCATCTAACAATACTGCCTAAGGGAAGCATGTATAAAGTGAATAAAATTGGTCCTAGTACAGAACCTTGTGGAACTCCATAATTAACCTTAGTCCGTGAAGAAGACTCCCCATTTACATGAACAAATTGTAATCTATTAGATAAATATGATTCAAACCACTGCAGCGCAGTGCCTTTAATACCTATGGCATGCTCTAATCTCTGTAATAAAATTTTATGGTCAACAGCATCAAAAGCTGCACTAAGGTCTAACAGGATGAGCACAGAGATGAGTCCACTGTCTGAGGCCATAAAAAGATAATTTGTAACCTTCACTAATGCTGTTTCTGTACTATGATGAATTCTGAAACCTGACTGAAACTCTTCAAATAGACCATTCCTCTGCAGATGATCAGTTAGCTGTTTTACAACTACCCTTTCAAGAATTTTTGAGAGAAAAGGAAGGTTGGAGATTGGCCTATAATTAGCTAAGATAGCTGGGTCAAGTGATGGCTTTTTAAGTAATGGTTTAATTACTGCCACCTTAAAAGCCTGTGGTACATAGCCAACTAATAAAGATAGATTGATCATATTTAAGATCGAAGCATTAATTAATGGTAGGGCTTCTTTGAGCAGCCTGGCAGGAATTGGGTCTAATAGACATGTTGATGGTTTGGAGGAAGTGACTAATGAAAGTAACTCAGACAGAACAATTGAAGAGAAAGAGTCTAACCAAATACCAGCATTACTGAAAGCAGTCGAACATAAAGATATGTCTTTGGGATGGTTATGAATAATTTTTTCTCTAATAGTTAAAATTTTATTTGCAAAGAAAGTCATGAAGTCATTACTAGTTAAAGTTAAAGGAATACTCGGCTCAATAGAGCTCTGACTCTTTGTCAGCCTGGCTACAGTGCTGAAAAGAAACCTGGGGTTGTTCTTATTTTCTTCAATTAGTGATGAATAGTAAGATGTCCTAGCTTTACGGAGGACTTTTTTATAGAGCAACAGACTCTTTTTCCAGGCTAAGTGAAGATCTTCTAAATTAGTGAGATGCCATTTCCTCTCCAGCTTATAGGTTATCTGCTTTAAGCTGTGAGTTTGTGGGTTATACCACGAAGTCAGGCACGTCTGATTTAAGGCTCTCTTTTTCAGAGGAGCTACAGCATCCAAAGTTGTGCTCAATGAGGATGTAAAGCTATTGACGAGATAATATATCTCAGTCACAGAGTTTAGGTAGCTACTCTGTACTGTGTTGGTATATGGCATTGAAGAACACAACAAAGAAGGAATCATATCCTTAAACCTAGTTACAGCGCTTTCAGAAAGACTTTGTACTGTAATGAAACTTATTCCCCACTGCTGGGTAGTCCATTAAAGTAAATGTAAAAGTTATTAAGAAATGATCAGACAAAAAGGGGTTTTCAGGGAATACTGTTAAGTCTTCAATTTCTATGCCATATATCAGAACAAGATCTAAAGTGTGGCTAAGGTGGTGGGTGGGCTCATTTACATTTTCAGCGAAGCCAACTGAGTCTAATAATAGATTAAATGCAGTGTTGAGGCTGTCATTCTCAGCATCTGTGTGGATGTTAAAATCACCCACTATAATTATCTTATCTGAGCTAAGCACTAAGTCAGACAAAAGGTCTGAAAAATCACAAAGAAACTCACAGTAACGACCAGGTGGACGATAGATAATAACAAATAAAACTGGTTTTTGAGACTTCCAATTTGGATGGACAAGACTAAGAGACAAGCTTTCAAATGAATTAAAGCTCTGTCTGGGTCTTTGATTAATTAATAAGCTGGAGTGGAAGATTGCTGCTAATCCTCCGCCTCGGCCCGTGCTTCGAGCATTTTGACAGTTAGTGTGACTCGGGGGTGTTGACTCATTTAAACTAACATATTCATCCTGCTGTAACCAGGTTTCTGTAAGGCAGAATAAATCAATATGTTGATCAATTATTATATCATTTACTAACAGGGACTTAGAAGAGAGAGACCTAATGTTTAATAGACCACATTTAACTGTTTTAGTCTGTGGTGCAGTTGAAGGTGCTATATTGTTTTTTCTTTTTGAATTTTTATGCTTAAATAGATTTTTGCTGGTTATTGGTGGTCTGGGAGCAGGCACCGTCTCTGCGGGGATGGGGTAATGAGGGGATGGCAGGGGGAGAGAAGCTGCAGAGAGGTGTGTAAGACTACAACTCTGCTTCCTGGTCCCAACCCTGGATAGTCACGGTTTGGAGGGTTTAAAAAAATTGGCCAGATTTCTAGAAATGAGAGCTGCTCCATCCAAAGTGGGATGGATGCTGTCTCTCCTAACAAGACCAGGTTTTCCCCAGAAGCTTTGCCAATTATCTATGAAACCCACCTAATTTTTTGGACACCACTCAGACAGCCAACAATTCAAGGAGAACATGCGGCTAAACATGTCACTCCCGGTCCGATTGGGGAGGGGCCCAGAGAAAACTACAGAGTCCGACATTGTTTTTGCAAAGTTACACACCGAATGGCGTAACCGGGTGTCATTACTGCCGAAGTGAATTACAATCTTACCAAATTTACGCTTAGCATTAGCCAGCAGTTTCAAATTTCCTTCAATGTCGCCTGCTCTGGCCCCCAGAAGATATTTGACTATGGTTGCTGGTGTCGCTAACTTCACATTTCTCAAAACAGAGTCGCCAATAACCAGAGTTTGATCCTCGGCAATATGAGCATATTCAGTAAATATTTACACCATAAAAGAACCATACTGAATAATTTTATCACAGGAATAACCCGCTCGGAGAGAACCAATGGGGAGCAGCCATTGCCGGCCAGAAGTGATGTACAGTCGTCGTTTCCGGGTAAGCGCATCCGCGTCTCATTTAGTCAAGATCTGCAGTGCATACAGCGTTCAATAAGCGAAATCATGGCTTATCACTTCAATTACGTCGGTGTAAACAGCTACCTGTACGAACTGGAGAGAAAGGAGGAGGCTTCGGGGGACGAGTCCTCGCATTCCAGTGATTCCGAGGAGGAAAATGCGGCCAGAGATGTGCGTGACGGCACGTCCAAAATGGCTAGCACTCTAAGCGAGTTTTACAGTAGAGATACATTGTGTATGTGGGAGCGGTATGTGCTCTTGAATTCCAGATTCAAGTAATTATTTGTTTGAATTTCATTATATTTCTGTTGTTGGGATCTTAGTATGGCCTCCAACTATTCAGAGGGTTTGGATAATATCGCCCGGGGGCGATATAAAGCCAAATTAGCAGCAGCAGGACCAGCATGTCGTCCGTACCAACACAAAGCTGGACGATGGAAAAAAGATCCCACACAATGGCCTGATGTTCAATGAATATCCTGATATTTATTCCTACCTCATAGACACACCAGGTATTTTGGTATTTTATATAATTGATGTCGCATATGCATTGTGAATTGCTGGTCTGTTTCAGGAGGGGCCATGCTGCTGATTATTTTCCCCAAAGTAGCGCATGATCGATGTGTTGCATAATCCTCTTGGTGTTTCATGATGAATTTTAATATTCTTTCTTGCTTTGTTGGTACAACCCACCAGCCCACATTGCTGAGGCAATAACAAAACAAAACAGTGGTAAAAATGAAAAAAGAAAAAAAAAGAAAAAACTCGCATCAATTTACATTTTCCATTATTGATTATTATTATCATTATTATTATCATTATAATCATTATTGATTGTTTGTTGCTAAGCATGTTGCTAAGAGATCACAGGCAGAGTTTCGGGATGTGCGACCGAGTCAATTCAGGTAATTTAGGGTGTACATGGTTGGAAGAAAGGACATCAAGATAAAATGTTAAAATGTTGACTGCTAAAACGTTTTTGCCTTGCAAAAAATATTTTAATGCTGTCTTTCAAAGTCAATGTAGTCATGTAGAATTGAAGTCAAAAACAACAAAGTGGAAATAAACATTTTTCAGCAGTAATGTACAAATGGTAATTCCCCCTGAGAATATATATCAATCAATCAATCAATCAATTTTTTTATATAGCGCCAAATCACAACAAACAGTTGCCCCAAGGCGCTTTATATTGTAAGGCAAGGCCATACAATAATTATGTAAAACCCCAACGGTCAAAACGACCCCCTGTGAGCAAGCACTTGGCTACAGTGGGAAGGAAAAAATACTTTATACTTTATTATTCTGTTGATGATAAGACCTGTGTTTTATGCTTGAATAAACAGTGTATCAGAGGCAACGGTGAAACAATGAACAAAACATATATAATGTTGCAATTACAGTGAGACAAGCATTCCTTTTTTGCCAACATTACCTTGTATCTTCAGCATATAACCCCCCCCCCCATCAAAAAAGGACATTAATTTCATGATGGGCCTTTGAAAGTTGTAATAGCTCACATATATACAATTATATTATTCCAAAACAACAATCATATAAAATTAGTTTGATATACAAACTGTTTGACCCATCAAAGAACATCGCATCAAAGCTTCTTAATATACAGTAACTCTCTCTTTTTCAGGCAGTACCGGTTCATGGTGCATCGCTGCTTCACAAGGTACATACACAGGGGACAAGTGTTGGACAGACATGTCCGGAGACCAGTGCCATCATGCTGTGTACAGTATATCAGACATTTTCATCTCCTCATGGAGTTGATGAGGGCTACAAAGAAGTGAGGAGAAGCCAGAACCATCCAGATTATATGGACTAACTCTACTCTTTTCTACTCTCCTATTTTACTCTTCCTTTTTAGATATTTAGATATACCTTTATATACTAGCATAGTTCCACCTTAGAATTGGAATATAATATATAAGATATACCTTACTGAATTTTCATGTTACATTTTCCAAGTTAATTTTGTAATTAAATTTTTTTGGTTGAGTTTATCACATGGTTAATAAAGAGTGTATGCACTCTTTATTAACCATTAACAAAGAGTGTATGTGGTCAAGCAGTCACTCTTTGTGTGACTGCTTGACCACAGCCTGTTTCCTTCCAACATCAGCATTGCGCTCTAATGCTGCATGTTTTACCCTAGCAGACATGCCAGGGTAATCAAACTCTCGTCTTTTTGGGCAGTATACCAGCAGCTTGGAATGGAAGTTCTCCAAGCTGCCTGTACGGCAAAATAAGCAAAGTTGCCTCATGTCATGTAATAATTTGGTGTTATGTATTATATCCTTCAGTGCTAATAATGTTCCCCCTTTAACCCATTGGTTTTGTTTCTGTTGTGCTGGTGTCAGTAGTTCATGCAAGCATGCATTTACTTATTTGTTACCAGACCATCCATGTTTGCCAGTAATATGGAAGGTTATACTCTTTTTTGTTTGTTTGGTCAGCTCTTTCTTTAAGATATTAGCCATGAGGTAAACATCAAACTGATGATTGATGCAGAATTTTGGAGTATACTCTCTTTTCATTTGTGCTCTAACACCTGCATGTCTGTCTGTCACAAAGGTTTCTACTCTAATACCCTGATCAAGGAGGCGGTCTAATGATTTGCAGAATCCCCGTTTTTCCATTGCTTGGGAACTAGTTGTTTGGGTTTTCTGGACGTTTGAAATCTACAATTTTCTTTATTATATGGTATGGGATTTTGCCAACTTCTGATTGGCCCATTCATCACTTTTTGAGCTGTACCACATGTCGAGTTGACCGCTGGTGGAGCCGAGCAGAACGCGCATGTGAAACGAGTACACCTCACGTGCAGCGTAGCGCTAGCTAATCGAACGACGCCTTCTATTGATAACAACCAATCAGATAACGTGATACAATGCCTACTTTGGCTGTCAGTTTGTTGACAAGATGGCAGAAGACAGGTCTGCGTCAATCAGATAACGTGATACAATGCCTACTTTGGCTGTCAGTTTGTTGACAAGATGGCAGAAGACAGGTCTGCGTCAATCAGATAACGTGATACAATGCCTACTTTGGCTGTCAGTTTGTTGACAAGATGGCAGAAGACAGGTCTGCGTCAATCAGATAACGTGATACAATGCCTACTTTGGCTGTCAGTTTGTTGACAAGATGGCAGAAGACAGGTCTGCGTCTGTTAGCCACTCGGACGTAAAACAAATTTTACACAAAAAAGATATGAAGAACACCCGCAGAAATACACAGTCAGCAGCCAACCTGTTTCACAAGTATGTCACTGAAAAGGGACATGCACCCAAATTTGAAACTTATGACAGATGGATGCTTGACGGAGTACTCTGTCGATTTTACGTGGAAGCTAGACAGGCGACTGGTGAACTTTATAAGAAAACAAGCCTGATGAGTCTTCGTCATGGACTTAACAGGCATCTCCAGTCGACCGAGGGGATGTCAGTTGGTGCAGTATGACAGTAATAATAAAGAGATTGATTTTTCAGTTTTAGTATGTTTGACAAACTCCCAATTTTCTTGTTTACCATATAATCAAACAGTTATAGACTTTTGATTTCGGTGTACCCGTGATTATGCTGACCTGGTCAGGATGGGGTTCACCTCGGCCTTGGCCTTGGCTGAGGTGAACCTCATCCTGACCAGGTCCGCATAATCACAGGTACACCGAAATCAAAAGTCTATAATTGTATAGGGTAGTATACTCAACAAAAATATAAACGCAACACTTTTGGTTTTGCTCCCATTTTGTTTGAGATGAACTCAAAGATCTAAAACTTTTTCCACATACACAATATCAACATTTCCCTCAAATATTGTTCACAAACCAGTCTAAATCTGTGATAGTGAGCACTTCTCCTTTGCTGAGATAATCCATCCCACCTCACAGGTGTGCCATATCAAGATGCTGATTAGACACCATGATTAGTGCACAGGTGTGCCTTAGACTGTCCACAATAAAAGGCCACTCTGAAAGGTGCAGTTTTGTTTTATTGGGGGGGGGATACCAGTCAGTATCTGGTGTGACCACCATTTGCCTCATGCAGTGCAACACATCTCCTTCGCATAGAGTTGAAGAGAACACCTCTCCAACGTGCCAAACGCCAATGAAGGTGAGCATTTGCCCACTCAAGTCGGTTACGACAACGAACTGGAGTCAGGTCGAGACGCCGATGAGGACGACAAGCATGCAGATGAGCTTCCCTGAGACGGTTTCTGACAGTTTGTGCAGAAATTCTTTGGTTATGCAAACCGATTGTTTCAGCAGCTGTCCGAGTGGCTGGTCTCAGACGATCTTGGAGGTGAACATGCTGGATGTGGAGGTCCTGGGCTGGTGTGGTTACACGTGGTCTGCGGTTATGAGGCTGGTTGGATGTACTGCCAAATTCTCTGAAACGCCTTTGGAGACGGCTTATGGTAGAGACATGAACATTCAATACACGAGCAACAGCTCTGGTTATCATTCCTGCTGTCAGCATGCCAATTGCACGCTCCCTCAAATCTTGCGACATCTGTGGCATTGTGCTGTGTGATAAAACTGCACCTTTCAGAGTGGCCTTTTATTGTGGACAGTCTAAGGCACACCTGTGCACTAATCATGGTGTCTAATCAGCATCTTGATATGGCACACCTGTGAGGTGGGATGGATTATCTCAGCAAAGGAGAAGTGCTCACTATCACAGATTTAGACTGGTTTGTGAACAATATTTGAGGGAAATGTTGATATTGTGTATGTGGAAAAAGTTTTAGATCTTTGAGTTCATCTCAAACAAAATGGGAGCAAAACCAAAAGTGTTGCGTTTATATTTTTGTTGAGTACTATCCATAAATGAACAGGTAGAGTATTTTGGACTGAATCCTGGACTGTCACATCAGCCATCTCCTGCCAATGTCGATGATTGGCTTTCAGTGGTCAGCATACTGAGATACTCTGTTCTTGTGTCCATTTTTCATCAATCACAGGAATAAGCAATTTTGATTGAGATTCATAATATGTTTTTATTTTCACAAATGAAGGGCCTGACAGAAATACTGAACTCTGCTGTAAGACAAACCAGAGAATAGGATGCAGGCACTCACAACAATATTACCAGCAGAGACTTTAGATCTGCCCTCACCTAAAAACGGATGTGTAGACCATGACAATTCAGGATGATTACATAAATACTTTACTTTGTAAATGACATTACAACCTTGGATGACCTTTGTAATGTCATTTACTGAACTGTTACATTCTTTACATTTTGTGAGATTAATTAACTGTATCAGACAAGTGTCAAAAACCAAATATTTATTCTCACTTGTACAAAAATATAAATGCAACACTTTTGGTTTTGCTCCTATTTTGTATGAGATGAACTCAAAGATCTAAAACTTTTTCCACATACACAATATCACCATTTCCCTCAAATATTGTTCACAAACCAGTCTAAATCTGTGATAGTGAGCACTTCTCCTTTGCTGAGATAATCCATCCCACCTCACAGGTGTGCCATACCAAGATGCTGATTAGACACCATGATTAGTGCACAGGTGTGCCTTAGACTGTCCACAATAAAAGGCCACTCTGAAAGATGCAGTTTTATCACACAGCACAATGCCACAGATGTCACAAGATTTGAGGGAGCGTGCAACTGGCATGCTGACAGCAGGAATGTCAACCAGAGCTGTTGCTCGTGTATTGAATGTTCATTTCTCTACCATAAGCCGTCTCCAAAGGCGTTTCAGAGAATTTGTCAATACAT
Source organism: Thalassophryne amazonica (assembly GCF_902500255.1). Taxonomy (NCBI): domain Eukaryota; kingdom Metazoa; phylum Chordata; class Actinopteri; order Batrachoidiformes; family Batrachoididae; genus Thalassophryne; species Thalassophryne amazonica. The sequence goes on along the minus strand of NC_047110.1, from coordinate 7,025,053 downwards.
CCAACCAGCCTCACAACTGCAGACCACGTGTAACCACACCAGCCCAGGACCTCCACATCCAGCATGTTCACCTCCAAGATCGTCTGAGACCAGCCACTCGGACAGCTGCTGGAACAATCGGTTTGCATAACCACAGAATTTCTGCACAAACTGTCAGAAACCGTCTCAGGGAAGCTCATCTGCATGCTCGTCGTCCTCATCGGGGTCTCAACCTGACTCCAGTTCGTCGTCGTAACCGACTTGAGTGGGCAAATGCTCACATTCGCTGGCGTTTGGCACGTTGGAGAGGTGTTCTCTTCACGGATGATGCGAAGAAGATGTGTTGCACTGCATGAGGCAAATGGTGGTCACACCAGATACTGACTGGTATCCCCCCCAATAAAACAAAACTGCACCTTTCAGAGTGGCCTTTTATTGTGGGCAGTCTAAGGCACACCTGTGCACTAATCATGGTGTCTATCAGCATCTTGATATGGCACACCTGTGAGGTGGGATGGATTATCTCAGCAAAGGAGAAGTGCTCACTATCACAGATTTCGACTGGTTTGTGAACAATATTTGAGGGAAATGGTGATATTGTGTATGTGGAAAAAGTTTTAGATCTTTGAGTTCATTTCATACAAAATGGGAGCAAAACCAAAAGCGTTGCGTTTATATTTTTGTTGAGTATATATTGGGGTGAATTATCATAAAGTTTAAAACTCTGGGCATCAGCACCACTGTTATTGCAATCATCATCATCAATCAATCAATCATTTTTTTTTTATATAGCGCCAAATCACAACAAACAGTTGCCCCAAGGCGCCTTATATTGTAAGGCAAGGCCATACAATAATTATGTAAAACCCCAACGGTCAAAACGACCCCCTGTGAGCAAGCACTTGGCTACAGTGGGAAGGAAAAACTCCCTTTTAACAGGAAGAAACCTCCAGCAGAACCAGGCTCGGGGAGGGGCAGTCTTCTGCTGGGACTGGTTGGGGCTGAGGGAGAGAACCAGGAAAAAGACATGCTGTGGAGGGGAGCAGAGATCGATCACTAATGATTAAATGCAAAGTGGTGCATACAGAGCAAAAAGAGAAAGAAAGAGTGCATCATGGCAACCCCCCAGCAGTCTACGTCTATAGCAGCATAACTAAGGGATGGTTCAGGGTCACCTGATCCAGCCCTAACTATAAGCTTTAGCAAAAAGGAAAGTTTTAAGCCTAATCTTAAAAGTAGAGAGGGAGTCTGTCTCCCTGATCTGAATTGGGAGCTGGTTCCACAGGAGAGGAGCCTGAAAGCTGAAGGCTCTGTCTCCCATTCTACTCTTACAAACCCTAGGAACTACAAATAAGCCTGCAGTCTGAGAGCGAAGCGCTCTATTGGGGTGATATGGTACTACGAGGTCCCTAAGATAAGATGGGACCTGATTATTCAAAACCTTATAAGTAAGAAGAAGAATTTTAAATTCTATTCTAGAATTAACAGGAAGCCAATGAAGAGAGGCCAATATGGGTGAGATATGCTCTCTCCTTCTAGTCCTCATTAGTACTCTAGCTGCAGCATTTTGAATTAACTGAAGGCTTTTTAGGGAACTTTTAGGACAACCTGATAATAATGAATTACAATAGTCCACCCTAGAGGAAATAAATGCATGAATTAGTTTTTCAGCATTACTCTGAGACAAGACCTTTCTAATTTTAGAGATATTGCGTAAATGCAAAAAAGCAGTCCTACATATTTGTTTAATATGCGCTTTGAATGACATATCCTGCTCAAAAATGACTCCAAGATTTCTCACAGTATTACTAGAGGTCAGGGTAATGCCATCCAGAGTAAGGATCTGGTTAGACACCATGTTTCTAAGATTTGTGGGGCCAAGTACAATAACTTCAGTTTTATCTGAGTTTAAAAGCAGGAAATTAGAGGTCATCCATGTCTTTATGTCTGTAAGACAATCCTGCAGTTTAGCTAATTGGTGTGTGTCCTCTGGCTTCATGGATAGATAAAGCTGGGTATCATCTGCGTAACAATGAAAATTTAAGCAATACCGTCTAATAATACTGCCTAAGGGAAGCATGTATAAAGTGAATAAAATTGGTCCTAGCACAGAACGTTGTGGAACTCCATAATTAACTTTAGTCTGTGAAGAAGATTCCCCATTTACATGAACAAATTGTAATCTATTAGACAAATATGATTCAAACCACCGCAGCGCAGTGCCTTTTTTAAGTAATGGTTTAATTACTGCCACCTTAAAAGCCTGTGGTACATAGCCAACTAACAAAGATAGATTGATCATATTTAAGATCAAAGCATTAAATAATGGTAGGGCTTCCTTGAGCAGCCTGGTAGGAATGGGGTCTAATAAACATGTTGATGGTTTGGATGAAGTAACTAATGAAAATAACTCAGACAGAACAATCGGAGAGAAAGAGTCTAACCAAATACCGGCATCACTGAAAGCAGCCAAAGATAACAATACGTCTTTGGGATGGTTATGAGTAATTTTTTCTCTAATAGTTAAAATTTTGTTAGCAAAGAAAGTCATGAAGTCATTACTAGTTAAAGTTAATGGAATACTCAGCTCAATAGAGCTCTGACTCTTTGTCAGTCTGGCTACAGTTCTGAAAAGAAACCTGGGGTTGTTCTTATTTTCTTCAATTAGTGATGAGTAGAAAGATGTCCTAGCTTTACGGAGGGCTTTTTTTATAGAGCAACAGACTCTTTTTCCAGGCTAAGTGAAGATCTTCTAAATTAGTGAGACGCCATTTCCTCTCGAACGTACGGGTTATCTGCTTTAAGCTACGAGTTTGTGAGTTATACCACGGAGTCAGGCACTTCTGATTTAAAGCTCTCTTTTTCAGAGGAGCTACAGCATCCAAAGTTGTCTTCAATGAGGATGTAAAACTATTGACGAGATACTCTATCTCACTTACAGAGTTTAGGTAACTACTCTGCACTGTGTTGTTATATGGCATTAGAGAACATAAAGAAGGAATCATATCCTTAAACCTAGTTACAGCGCTTTCTGAAAGACGTCTAGTGTAATGAAACTTATTCCCCACTGCTGGGTAGACCATCAGAGTAAATGTAAATGTTATTAAGAAATGATCAGACAGAAGGGAGTTTTCAGGGAATACTGTTAAGTCTTCTATTTCCATACCATAAGTCAGAACAAGATCTAAGATATGATTAAAGTGGTGGGTGGACTCATTTACATTTTGAGCAAAGCCAATAGAGTCTAATAATAGATTAAATGCAGTGTTGAGGCTGTCATTCTCAGCATCTGTGTGGATGTTAAGATCGCCCACTATAATTATCTTATCTGAGCTAAGCACAAAGTCAGACAAAAGGTCTGAAAATTCACAGAGAAACTCACAGTAACGACCAGGTGGACGATAGATAATAACAAATAAAACTGGTTTTTGGGACTTCCAATTTGGATGGACAAGACTAAGAGTCAAGCTTTCAAATGAATTAAAGCTCTGTCTGGGTTTTTGATTAATTAATAAGCTGGAATGGAAGATTGCTGCTAATCCTCCGCCTCGGCCCGTGCTACGAGCATTCTAACAGTTAGTGTGACTCGGGGGTGTTGACTCATTTAACCTAACATATTCATCCTGCTGTAACCAGGTTTCTGTAAGGCAGAATAAATCAATATGTTGATCAATTATTATATCATTTACCAACAAGGACTTAGAAGAGAGAGACCTAATGTTTAATAGACCACATTTAACTGTTTTAGTCTGTGGTGCAGTTGAAGGTGCTATATTATTTTTTCTTTTTGAATTTTTATGCTTAAATAAATTTTTGCCTGTTATTGGTGGTCTGGGAGCAGACACCGTCTCTACGGGGATGGGGTAATGAGGGGATGGCAGGGGGAGAGAAGCTGCAGAGAGGTGTGTAAGACTACAACTCTGCTTCCTGGTCCCAACCCTGGATAGTCACGGTTTGGAGGATTTAAGAAAATTGGCCAGATTTCTAGAAATGAGAGCTGCTCCATCCAAAGTGGGATGGATGCCGTCTCTCCTAACAAGACCAGGTTTTCCCCAGAAGCTTTGCCAATTATCTATGAAGCCCACCTCATTTTTTGGACACCACTCAGACAGCCAGCAATTCAAGGAGAACATGCGGCTAAACATGTCACTCCCGGTCCGATTGGGGAGGGCCCAGAGAAAACTACAGAGTCCGACATTGTTTTTGCAAAGTTACACACCGATTTAATGTTAATTTTAGTGACCTCCGATTGGCGTAACCGGGTGTCATTACTGCCGACGTGAATTACAATCTTACCAAATTTACGCTTAGCCTTAGCCAGCAGTTTCAAATTTCCTTCAATGTCGCCTGCTCTGGCCCCCGGAAGACAATTGACTATGGTTGCTGGTGTCGCTAACTTCACATTTCTCAAAATGTCGCCAATAACCAGAGTTTGTTCCTCGGCGGGTGTGTCGTCGAGTGGGGAAAAACGGTTAGAAATGTGAACGGGTTGGCGGTGTACACAGGGCTTCTGTTTAGAACTACGCTTCCTCCTCACAGTCACCCAGTCGGCCTGCTTTCCCGGCTGCTCGGGATCTGCCAGAGGGAAACTAACGGCGGCTAAGCTACCTTGGTCCGCACAGACTACAGGGGCCTGGCTAGCTGTAGAATTTTCCATGGTGCAGAGCCAAGTCTCCAATTCGCCCAGCCTGGCCTCCAAAGCTACGAATAAGCTACACTTATTACAAGTACCGTTACTGCTAAAGGAGGCCGAGGAATAACTAACATTTCACACCCAGAGCAGAAAAGTGCGGGAGAGACAGGAGAAGCCGCCATGCTAAATCGGCTAAGAGCTAGTAGCTGCGCTAAGCTAGCGGATTCCTAAAAACACGCAAAGTGAATAATGTGTAAATAATTTAGAGGTGATTCAGCAGAAGGAGTGCTTTAGTTAAGGCACGTGAAGATTACACTGGGAAACAAATCGTAATCTAGATAACTAGATCAATCTAACTGGGCAGATTAAACAGCTAACAGATACAGAAAAACACCGCTGTGCTCTGGAACAGGAAGTGATACAATACCGCAGTGAGAGCCAACCACCAGTAGAGGCATCATCATTATCAAAACCGATGTCAGGGTTGGGATACCATGAGGTATCCATTGTGGTGTTATGGTCTGGTGACTCAGGTTGTGGACTCTTAGAGGGTGGATTCACTGATGTATGCTCATGTATTGTACAACCCCAATTCCAATGAAGTTGGGACGTTGTGTAAAATGTAAATAAAAACAGAATACAATGATTTGCAAATCCTCTTCAACCTATATTCAACTGACTACACCACAAAGACAAGATATTTAATGTTCAAACTGATAAACTTTACCGTTTTTGTGCAAATATTTGCTCATTTTCAAATGGATGTCTGCAACAAAAAAGCTGGGACAGTGGTATGTTTACACTGTCACCGTCTGAATCTTCTGAATGGTTTCCACCTGGCTGTCGCCCAGGTTCTGGCAAAATTTAATGCAGTAGCGGTGCTCCAGTTGTTCCGTCATTTTCCTTGCAATGAAAAACCGCTGAGAGCACTACACACGACCTCACACAAATGCTGCTTGCCAGCAAATGACGCAATCGACAGGCGTGAAAAAATTCACGCATGTGCACGAAGGTTCAAGGTTGGCTCATGCAAGCACGCTTGATTCAAATCCAGCAGGTTTTTGCAAAAAAAAAAAAAAAAAGGTCGGATACTTTTCTAATAGACCTCGAAACCAGTTACATTTGTCTCCTACAAAACTGTTTGCTTGTTTCATGACATTGTATAGACAGTTAGGACTTGCATGGTGACAGCATGATGTTCAGCTAACAACCTGCCGCTGAACACCACAAAAACAAAAGAAAAAACTCACGCCCTATGACTGCTGGGATAGGCTCCAGCCCCCCGCGACCCTTAACTGGACTAAGCGGTAGAAGATGAATGAATGAATGAATGAATGAATATACCACTACTATTTCTTTTTTTTTTCAGTTTACTTTATTAACCCTCTGGAGTCTGGGGTATAACCTCACCTGTGCGACTTAACAGTTTTTCTTCCATTCTGACGTATATGTAAAAACTCTCAACCATGAAACTTGAATATGAAAAAAATTTTTTTTTTTTTTTTACATTGAAAACCACAAGCATCTTTAACAAACCCTTTTTATAACTTAGAATGAAAATATAAATTTTAAATTTCATAAACTTGTAAAAATGTAGCAACTGAGCAAGAAACATCTCCTGGATGCACTGGGGCACTTCATCAGTGATGTATCCTGGGGTCATCGAGTGTTTCGGGTCTCACAACATCAGACACCCTCGCCCAGGCGACCCAGCCAGGGTTGATCAGGCCCTAGCTGGTGTCCCAGCAGCAATCCACGGATCAGCCCTCTTCAACCATAGCCACCTGGTGGCTTTCTCTGCAGCCTCGCTCGTGGCACAAATGGCCTTCTTCTTGGCCGCTCCTGTGATGCCCAGCCAACTGAAAACTTTGCAGAGCGAGCATCCTGCAAACCCTCTACAGCCAACTTCTACGGGTTCGTAGTAGGTCCTGCAGCCTTGGTTCCTGCACTTTTCCACCAGCTGTTGATACCTGGCCCGTTTCCTTTCGTTTGCTTCCCTATGCGGTCCTCCCAAGGCACTGTGAGTTCCAGCATGATAAGATGTTTTGAAGCTTCAGAGGTGATGATCAAGTCTGGTCGTAGCAATGTTATGGCAATGTGCTGTGGGAACTTCAGAGGCTTTCCAAGATCAGCTTGTAGCTGCCAGTTAGAAGCTGTGTGGAGGAGGCCTGTTGTTGTTTTTGCCTGTGTCTGGGGTTTTTCTCCTGCTCTGATGAAGGTGACTTCCTTCCTCTTACAGTGGTGCTGCCCACAAGTGTTAATAGCTGAGGCTAGGCTCTCAGCAGCTGATTTGAGCACCTGGTCATGGCACCACCGGTAACGACCATCCGCCAGGGCTTTGGGGCAGCTGCTGAGAAAATGCTCTAATGAGCCTCTTCCAGTGCAGAGTGGGCAGGAAGGTGTTTCGTTCTTCCACCAGGCATAAAGGTTCACTGGGCTTGGCAGGGCATCGTAGACTGCTTGCACCAGGAATCGGACGCGGAAGAAGTCTGCCTGCATGATGTTTGCCCAGGTGATCCTGCGCTGCAGTGTACTCTCCCACTTCGTCCATGCTCCTTGATGCCGGAGTCCTACTGCCCTGCTCATCCGTTCCTCCTCCACCCCTGCACGGACCTCCTGCAGGAGCAGCTGGTGTTTCTCCTTACCCTTGGCCTTGCTGACCTGGGCTTTTGGGAAATAGCCCAATCCTGCTTCGCCAGTTGCCAGTGTGCCCACGAGAGCCTTCAGTCTCAGGCGTGACTCCGCCATCTCCATTGCCATCTCTGCTTTCCATTTCCTTCCTGTTCTCACCTCAATGCCTGCTGATGACACTTTTTCATCCCTGGAGTCCCTATACTGTAGCGCTTCTCGTGTGCGTGCCACCTTAAACTCCTCAGTGAGACCACTGAACAGTACCTGCAGGGTGCTGCTCGTCCCATACAATGCTGCGCTGGTGAGGCTGTGTGGTAGGCCCAGCCACTTCCGAAGAAAGCCACTGATTTTCCTTTCAAGGGACTCAACTGTTGTAATTGGGATGGCATAGATCAGCAGAGGCCACAGAACCCGAGACAGAATGGAGTGCTGATAGATCCAGGCTTTAAATCTACCAGGCAGGCCAGACCTGTCAACCTTGCTGAGCCAAATACCAAGATCTTGGGTGGACTTCTGGATGGCGGCGGTGTCTTTCAGGGTCGAGTCAAAGAGCTTCCCCAAACTCTTGACTGGCTGTTCAGTGATGGATGGAATGACAATTCCTGAGATGGTAAACTGGAATTTGTTAATCACCTTACCCTTCTTCAACACCATGGACCTTGACTTAGAGGGCTTGAAACTCATCCTTGCCCAGCCGATGAGTCTCTCGAGTCCCGGAAGGATCCATCTACATTCTGGAACCGATGTTGTAGTGACGATCAGGTCATCCATATAGGCTCTTATCGGGGGCTGCCGTACTCCCGACTTGGTCAGGGGTCCTCTGCATTCCACTTACGTAGACTTCACCACCATATTCATGGCAAGGGCAAAAAGGATGACAGAGATGGTACAGCCTGTTATGATCCCTTTTCCAAGACGATGCCAATCTGATGTTTCTGACCCCGAAGTGACCCTTAGCCTGAAATTATTGTAGTAATCCAGGATCAGGTCCTTGATCTTACTGGAGACGTGATGACGGTGTAGCGCCAGCTCAACCAACTTGTGTGGTATAGACCCATAGGCATTAGTCAGGTCTAACCACAACACTGTAAGGTCACCTCTGTTCTCATGGGCCTCTCTAATCAGCTGTGTGACAACCCCTGTGTGCTCCAAACAACCTGGGCCTCCAAACAACCTGGGCCTCCTGGGATCCCACCCTTCTGGACTGATGGGTCAATGTAGCCATTCCTGAGGAGGAACTCTGTCAGTCTCCAAGAGACATAAAACAATGTTATATACATATACACATAAAATGCAGGAGTGCTTCAGGCATTTTTTGTACAGCAATCTACATGCAATAAGATGCAACACAAATTATATTTGTGCCACTCAGATACACAATTCCTGTCCAAAGCAAGACTTCTCTGACTAGTATTGATTGGTTTTGGAATGGCCTGATACTGTCATTCCTGCTGCTGGCCACTTGGAGGCATCTGTCTCTGTTGGCTTTCTTTTTTCCTCAAGAACAATCCCACGTGGGGTCCACCACCACCGATCCAAGTGGTATCGGTGGTTTTGATTGGTTTACGTCATGTGTTTTTCCACCAATCATAAAGGAGAATGTTTCTTTTCCCCCAGCAACAGCAGAGGAATGAGGAAAAATGTGCACATGCGCACGGTAATTGCAGCGCCACCATGGATTTATGATCAATTTTTGTTTGGTTTAGAGCGTGTGTTTAACAATAAATCATTAATGGACAGTCATGGTTTCTTTCACCTTGAAACTGGTGCAATCAGAGAAGAGGAAAGAGAGCGAGAAGTCCATTCGTGCGCGTGTTGGATGAGCGCATGAACGGAGAACCGCTCCACACACATTTACCATAATAATAACGCAGCAAAAATCGGAAAATGTGAATACTGACACGGATCAACGTCGAACGACTTCAGAGGGTTAATTGACTGTGTTTATATTAAAACATATATTAAATTATTAAAACAATTGGTGTACTTATTATATAAAACCACAAGTTTAGTATCTTACTAAACTGATTTTCTAGTTTGTCGTCATTCCTGACACTTCTGTGCAAGAATTGCATCGAAACTGTGTATGGTTTTAAGCGTACATGCTTGGTCTTCGGGCCCAACAGTTCTGCCTGCATATCCCGCAGGTAGCAGCTCGCCATGAAGTGGTCTTCACATACCACTGAATTCCGTCCGAACGGGAAGGTTTTCAGTGTATGACCTGTACCAAGGTTGTGTCGGCAACATTTGACTAACTCCGACTTCATGCAGTCCGTTGGTTTTGGCACGCAAAAAAATGTTTGTCTGGGTTTTTCCGCTTGTTGTTGATACAACCGTACACTTTGCACTCCACCATTGTCCTCAAACCAGGCCACTTCTTCTTCATCTTTCGCATTCACTGGTGGATGACACGTGACGTCACCGACCAGGCCACTGCAGCCCAGCCAATCGCAAAAATTAATGATCGTGTGCAACCACTGGGACTGGAACAGCCAATGTAGGAGGCAACATGTCCCTGACCATGCCTGACGGACAGAGCAATGACTTAGAACTCGAGCTTACTTGATGAGGACTCATTACCAGCGTAACCTGATGGGATCACTAGTATTACTTGTAATTATTTAAATTGCTATTTTTAAAAATGCACTACAGGAACACTTTAACCCTCTGTGGTCCGAGGGCATTTTTTGGACAGTTCACTCACCTGGCATAAATGTTTTATAATTGCTGTTAACAGCTCTCCCTGCATCCCACAATCAAGTTTTATGTCTCTTTTTTTCAGGACAACCTGTACTTTCAGAATACATACGCTATAGTTGTTTTTTATAAGTGTAATAAAAGGTTTACAATCAGAAATAAGAAAGGAAGAAATAAAGCAGAAATAATTTTCACACACATTTATTCAAAACCCACAGCAAACTATAATAAGCAACTGTTTTGACACTTTATTAAGGTAATTTGAGGACTTGTGTGAAAGACTGTACAACAAAAAGGTTCAAACAATAAACACAAATGCACATTTTGAACGATATATACAAAATGTCTATGCGTTTTGTTTGTCTTCATCTCAAAGCAATTTCTGTCTGCTATTACACAAAGGTCACTTCGAAACCTCTACTTCTATGAAGTTGACTGTGTGTTTGTTCTCTCCTGTTCTGAAACCAGTCCCAGTCCCAGCAGAAGACTGCCCCTCCCTGAGCCTGGTTCTGCTGGAGGTTTCTTCCTGTTAAAAGGGAGTTTTTCCTTCCCACTGTAGCCAAGTGCTTGCTCACAGGGGGTCGTTTTGACCGTTGGGGTTTTACATCATTATTGTATGGCCTTGCCTTACAATATAAAGCGCCTTGGGGCAACTGTTTGTTGTGATTTGGCGCTATATAAAAAAAAAATTGATTGATTGATTGATTCTGAAAGCAGCTTTAACACTTCAAGGCCCATTTACACTCTGAGGAGCAGCTCCTTCCCTCCATTGATATGGTAAACAGTGCTTTATGCCGGAACGAGAGAGCTTGCCAAAGGCTTATCCAATAACATTCACAGGCAAACAAGTGGAGCAATCCTGATACCCACACGCTCTTTGTTTGAGCATGTGAGATTGTATGAGAGGCTCTCTATCTGCTCACTTTCACTGATCACTGTGCGTAATGGTGCAGGGCGTATTGGCGCCAGCAGCCAGGGGGCTATTCAAACGGGCCAGCTACTAACACATCACTCCTAAAAACAATCTTTGGTGTATCACGTGAGGTAAATCTGCCCTACGATTGGATTTTGGAAAACCATGTGACAGTGAACCAATTCCGACTGGACACTCACATTGGGCACGTCATCACACAGCTTCTGTTAGGAGTACAAAGATGGCGGATGGTGGCTCGAAAGTCTGCGGAGTTAACTTTTCAGCAAAAAAAAAAGTAACTTTCTATCTCATATCATTAAAAAGTTATTTATAATTTAGTAAAACTTGGTCTCGGCCGTCGTATACAATGGCGTCGGCCTCAGAGGGTTAAGCCACAGTTCTGAGAAGGCTTTTGAGCACCTTAGTCTAAAAGGTGCAACAGAATTAAGAATATCCACACATGCAGAATTAAAATTGCTTAGAAGTTAAAAGCGTAATTATCATCCAAAGTGCTAAGTATATCAAATCAAATCAATTTTATTTATATAGCGCCAAATCACAACAAACAGTTGCCCCAAGGCGCTTTATATTGTAAGGCAAAGCCATACAATAATTACGGAAAAACCCCAACGGTCAAAACGACCCCCTGTGAGCAAGCACTTGGTGACAGTGGGAAGGAAAAACTCCCTTTTAACAGGAAGAAACCTCCAGCAGAACCAGGCTCAGGGAGGGGCAGTCTTCTGCTGGGACTGGTTGGGGCTGAGGGAGAGAACCAGGAAAAAGACATGCTGTGGAGGGGAGCAGAGATCAATCACTAATGATTAAATGCAGAGTGGTGCATACAGAGCAAAAAGAGAAAGAAACACTCAGTGCATCATGGGAACCCCCCAGCAGTCTAAGTCTATAGCAGCATAACTAAGGGATGGTTCAGGGTCACCTGATCCAGCCCTAACTATAAACTTTAGCAAAAAGGAAAGTTTTAAGCCTAATCTTAAAAGTAGAGAGGGTGTCTGTCTCCCTGATCCGAATTGGGAGCTGGTTCCAGAGGAGAGGAGCCTGAAAGCTGAAGGCTCTGCCTCCCATTCTACTCTTACAAACCCTAGGAATTACAAGTAAGCCTGCAGTCTGAGAGCGAAGCGCTCTATTGGGGTGATATGGTACTATGAGGTCCCTAAGATAAGATGGGACCTGATTATTCAAAACCTTATAAGTAAGAAGAAGAATTTTAAATTCTATTCTAGAATTAACAGGAAGCCAATGAAGAGAAGCCAATATGGGTGAGATATGCTCTCTCCTTCTAGTCCCTGTCAGTACTCTAGCTGCAGCATTTTGAATTAACTGAAGGCTTTTCAGGGAACTTTTAGGACAACCTGATAATAATGAATTACAATAGTCCAGCCTAGAGGAAATAAATGCATGAATTAGTTTTTCAGCATCACTCTGAGACAAGACCTTTCTAATTTTAGAGATATTGCGCAAATGCAAAAAAGCAGTCCTACATATTTGTTTAATATGCGCATTGAATGACATATCCTGATCAAAAATGACTCCAAGATTTCTCACAGTATTACTAGAGGTCAGGGTAATGCCATCCAGAGTAAGGATCTGGTTAGACACCATGTTTCTAAGATTTGTGGGGCCAAGTACAATAACTTCAGTTTTTATCTGAGTTTAAAAGCAGGAAATTAGAGGTCATCCATGTCTTTATGTCTGTAAGACAATCCTGCAGTTTAGCTAATTGGTGTGTGTCCTCTGGCTTCATGGATAGATAAAGCTGGGTATCATCTGCGTAACAATGAAAATTTAAGCAATGCTGTCTAATAATACTGCCTAAGGGAAGCATGTATAAAGTGAATAAAATTGGTCCTAGCACAGAACCTTGTGGAACTCCACAATTAACCTTAGTCTGTGAAGAAGATTCCCCATTTACATGAACAAATTGTAATCTACAACCCCTGGTAAAAATTATGGAATCACCGGCCTCAGAGGATGTTCATTCAGTTGTTTAATTTTGTAGAAAAAAAGCAGATCACAGACATGACACAAAACTAAAGTCATTTCAAATGGCAACTTTCTGGCTTTAAGAAACACTATAAGAAATCAAGAAAAAAAGATTGTGGCAGTCAGTAACGGTTACTTTTTTAGACCAAGCAGAGGAAAAAAATATGGAATCACTCAATTCTGAGGAAAAAATTATGGAATCACCCTGTAAATTTTCATCCCCCAAATTAACACCTGCATCAAATCAGATCTGCTCATTGACATTGACCCTATGCCATGACATTGACCCTATGTGTCTTTTTGCAAGGAATGTTTTTGCAGATTTTGCTCTATGGCAAGATGCATTATCATCTTGAAAAATGATTTCATCATCCCCAAACATCCTTTCAATTGTCCAAAATATCAACATAAACTTGTGCATTTATTGATGATGTAATGACAGCCATCTCCCCAGTGCCTTTACCTGACATGCAGCCCCATATCATCAATGACTGTGGAAATTTACATGTTCTCTTCAGGCAGTCATCTTTATAAATCTCATTGGAAAGGCACCAAACAAAAGTTCCAGCATCATCACCTTGCCCAATGCAGATTCGAGATTCATCACTGAATATGACTTTCATCCAGTCATCCACAGTCCACAATTAATGAAGGAAGAGATTCAACTCGTCTTCAACCGCTTATCTGGGATCAGGCCGCAGGGGCAACAGCTCCAGAAGGGGACCTCAAACTTCCATTTCCTCAGCCACATTAACCACCTCTGACTGGGGGATCCCGAGGCATTCCCAGGCCAGTGTGGAGATATAATCTCTTCACCTGGGCGTCCTGGGCTTCTCCCGGGTCTCCTCCCAGAAGAATGTGCCTGGAACACATGCCTAAAGGAGGCACCCAGGGGGCATCCTTACCAGATGCCCGAGCCATCTCAGTTGGGTCATCTCAATGTGAAGGAGCAGCAGCAGCTCTACTCCAAGCTCCTCACGAATGACTGAGCTTCTCATCCTGTGAACAGAATTTAAATAAAAGCCACTCTGTTTTTATCTGACACCGTAGCTCGGTCTTACTTGGACGCTGTGTAGATCGTTCTTCGTAGGTCATGTGCTGGGAATTGTCTCGTTTTCAGTCGATGATCCGTCCATTACACAGCTGCTTCAGGGACCTTGACAAAGGGACTCTGCCGGTCACCCCGTCTGGTTTCATTGGTTACCGGGGACACTTTCCATTGTTAGGCTGTCTAGCTCACTGCGGTATTGTATCACTTCCTGTTCCGGAGCACAGCGGTGTTTTGCTGTATCTGTTAATTTTGGCTCTCTGTTGGGACTGTTTACACAGAGACTGCTACCTGCTGCTTTGGACTTTGAACTAATAGTCTTTTTCAAGACTTTTTTACTTTTTTACCTTTTTATTTTTTATTTTTTTTTTTTTTTTACTTTTTTACTTGACTCTACTGGTGGTCGGCTCTCACTGCGGTATTGTATCACTTCTTGTTCCGGAGCACAGCGGTGTTTTTCTGTATCTGTTAGCTGTTTGATCTGCGCAGTTAGATTGATCTAGTTATCTAGATTACGATTTGTTTCCCAGTGTAATCTTTACGTGCCTTAACTAAAGCACTCCTTCTGCTGAATCACCTCTAAATTATTTACACATTATTCGCTTTGCGTGTTTTTAGGAATCCGCTAGCTTAGCGTAGCTACTAGCTCTTAGCCGATTTAGCATGGCGGCTTCTCCTGTCTCTCCCGCACTTTTCTGCTCTGGGTGTGAAATGTTTAGTTATTCCTCGGCCTCCTTTAGCAGTAATGGTACTTGTAATAAGTGTAGCTTATTCGTAGCTTTGGAGGCCAGGCTGGGCGAATTGGAGACTCGGCTCCGCACCGTGGAAAATTCTACAGCTAGCAAGGCCCCTGTAGTCGGTGCGGACCAAGGTAGCTTAGCCGCCGTTAGTTCCCCCCTGGCAGATCCCGAGCAGCCGGGAAAGCAGGCCGACTGGGTGACTGTGAGGAGGAAGCGTAGCCTCTGAAAAAGAGAGCTTTAAATCAGAAGTGTCTGACTCCGTGGTATAACTCACAAACTCGTAGCTTAAAGCAGATAACCCGTAAGTTGGAGAGGAAATGGCGTCTCACTAATTTAGAAGATCTTCACTTAGCCTGGAAAAAGAGTCTGTTGCTCTATAAAAAAGCCCTTCGTAAAGCTAGGACATCTTTCTACTCATCACTAATTGAAGAAAATAAGAACAACCCCAGGTTTCTTTTCAGCACTGTAGCCAGGCTGACAAAGAGTCAGAGCTCTATTGAGCTGAGTATTCCATTAACTTTAACTAGTAATGACTTCATGACTTTCTTTGCTAACAAAATTTTAACTATTAGAGAAAAAATTACTCATAACCATCCCAAAGACGTATCGTTATCTTTGGCTGCTTTCAGTGATGCCGGTATTTGGTTAGACTCTTTCTCTCCGATTGTTCTGTCTGAGTTATTCTCATTAGTTACTTCATCCAAACCATCAACATGTTTATTAGACCCCATTCCTACCAGGCTGCTCAAGGAAGCCCTACCATTATTTAATGCTTCGATCTTAAATATGATCAATCTATCTTTGTTAGTTGGCTATGTACCACAGGCTTTTAAGGTGGCAGTAATTAAACCATTACTTAAAAAGCCATCACTTGACCCAGCTATCTTAGCTAATTATAGGCCAATCTCCAACCTTCCTTTTCTCTCAAAAATTCTTGAAAGGGTAGTTGTAAAACAGCTAACTGATCATCTGCAGAGGAATGGTCTATTTGAAGAGTTTCAGTCAGGTTTTAGAATTCATCATAGTACAGAAACAGCATTAGTGAAGGTTACAAATGATCTTCTTATGGCCTCGGACAGTGGACTCATCTCTGTGCTTGTTCTGTTAGATCTCAGTGCTGCTTTTGATACTGTTGACCATAAAATTTTATTACAGAGATTAGAGCATGCCATAGGTATTAAAGGCACTGCGCTGCGGTGGTTTGAATCATATTTGTCTAATAGATTACAATTTGTTCATGTAAATGGGGAATCTTCTTCACAGACTAAAGTTAATTATGGAGTTCCACAAGGTTCTGTGCTAGGACCAATTTTATTCACTTTATACATGCTTCCCTTAGGCAGTATTATTAGACGGTATTGCTTAAATTTTCATTGTTACGCAGATGATACCCAGCTTTATCTATCCATGAAGCCAGAGGACACACACCAATTAGCTAAACTGCAGGATTGTCTTACAGACATAAAGACATGGATGACCTCTAATTTCCTGCTTTTAAACTCAGATAAAACTGAAGTTATTGTACTTGGCCCCACAAATCTTAGAAACATGGTGTCTAACCAGATCCTTACTCTGGATGGCATTACCCTGACCTCTAGTAATACTGTGAGAAATCTTGGAGTCATTTTTGATCAGGATATGTCATTCAAAGTGCATATTAAACAAATATGTAGGACTGCTTTTTTGCATTTACGCAATATCTCTAAAATCAGAAAGGTCTTGTCTCAGAGTGATGCTGAAAAACTAATTCATGCATTTATTTCCTCTAGGCTGGACTATTGTAATTCATTATTATCAGGTTGTCCTAAAAGTTCCCTAAAAAGCCTTCAGTTAATTCAAAATGCTGCAGCTAGAGTACTGACGGGGACTAGAAGGAGAGAGCATATCTCACCCATATTGGCCTCTCTTCATTGGCTTCCTGTTAATTCTAGAATAGAATTTAAAATTCTTCTTCTTACTTATAAGGTTTTGAATAATCAGGTCCCATCTTATCTTAGGGACCTCGTAGTACCATATTACCCCAATAGAGCGCTTCGCTCTCAGACTGCAGGCTTACTTGTAGTTCCTAGGGTTTGTAAGAGTAGAATGGGAGGCAGAGCCTTCAGCTTTCAGGCTCCTCTCCTGTGGAACCAGCTCCCAATTCAGATCAGGGAGACAGACACCCTCTCTACTTTTAAGATTAGGCTTAAAACTTTCCTTTTTGCTAAAGCTTATAGTTAGGGCTGGATCAGGTGACCCTGAACCATCCCTTAGTTATGCTGCTATAGACGTAGACTGCTGGGGGGTTCCCATGATGCACTGTTTCTTTTTCTTTTGCTCTGTATGCACCACTCTGCATTTAATCATTAGTGATCGATCTCTGCTCCCCTCCACAGCATGTCTTTTTCCTGGTTCTCTCCCTCAGCCCCAACCAGTCCCAGCAGAAGACTGCCCCTCCCTGAGCCTGGTTCTGCTGGAGGTTTCTTCCTGTTAAAAGGGAGTTTTTCCTTCCCACTGTAGCCAAGTGCTTGCTCACAGGGGGTCGTTTTGACCGTTGGGGTTTTACATAATTATTGTATGGCCTTGCCTTACAATATAAAGCGCCTTGGGGCAACTGTTTGTTGTGATTTGGCGCTATATAAAAAAAATTGATTGATTGATTGATTGACTTGCGGCGGCGATTCAAATCGCTGTTGACGTCTTAGCTGACGTGGATGTTTTTATCTCTGCAGCGCTTGTAGTCAGGGATCTTCAGAATAAAGGCTTGAGTGTCTTTATTTTTCTATTCGCCAAAACAAAAATTTGTCTTTCATCGTCCTCTTTGGAAGCCGGATCAAATCACAAAACTCGATACAAAAATAGTTGACTTTGTAAGAAAAATGTTTGCGGGATGAATTTGGAGTTCAAGAAGAAAAAAGTTTTAATTTGAAAAATCACAAAAGGAAGTTAAATGCGCCTGTCCATTTAACTTTACAAAAGTTGAGCAAAAGTTATCTATAAAAAAACGAAAAAGTAATTTCTTGTTGGCGCGCACAAACAAGAAATAAGTTTACACAGCACGTGGTTACAGACAAAGGGTCATAAAAAAATTTGGACAGCTAGGCAGCTTCTCGAGACCCAAGAAGAGAGACCCGAAGGAAGAGAGAAGAGGAAGCAAGGAAGAGCGCGATTCCCCGGGGGTGCCTGCTTTTAAAGGGTTAAAAGCTCCACCCCCAAGAATTCTGGGGACTGTAGTTTTCTTCTTCGTTCCTTTGTCTAGTTTTATAATAAATCAGCGTCTGTTATTCTTAAATTCCCACTTACAAACCAAGCAAGTCCTGTATTGCAAAACTCTAGTAAACAAGGTCCTTAGAAATATCACACACACGATTATATATGAAAAAGCACATTAGAAAAACTTTCTACAATCTATGATCAGAGTACAAAATACCAGATATATCAATTTCATGTGTGAGGTTAAACAATCACATTTGTTTCCTTTTCCTCTTTTTTTCCTTCTTACAACAGCAAAGTGCACTTTTTAAAGGTGGTTAAACTTTATAATACCGTACCAGTTAGTTACATGCCTTTTCCCAATTTGTCCAACAGGGGTCACTCTTGGTTCATGGACTGGAAGGGACTGGGTTTTGGATTTCATCGTAAAATATTATATTTTTTAATTCTGCATCGATTTGAACCAGACAAACTGCAGTGTGATTCCCAAGTTGATGGCAGTTCATCTGTGGTATGATTTTACTTGAATCTTATTGTAAAGACACAGAGTTTAGACTTTGGGAAAAAGTAGGTCTTTCTGGGGTCTGTGTTTTTTAGATGAGAAAGGAGTTGGCGACATCTGGTTTCGGGCTGATAAGGGATCTCGCAGCTCTGTGAGGAATGCACTTTAGAGAATCTTAAATCCTTTTAGTAGTGGGGGTTGATGACAGTTGGCCATCCTATGCTATGGTCAGGAAAGCCTCCTTTTCACAACTTGATATTTCCCATGTCTTGGTTGGAATGGGTTCCACTTTGAAAAATGCTTTTGACTTCTGCTTAATGCAAACTTAGGAGGTTGAATGGTGGATGCAGGCTTCTTGCTACAAGGTACTTGAACTCCTTCAGTTGGGGCAAGATCTCATTCCCCACTCGGAGAAGGCAATCCATCGGTTTCCTGTTGAGAACCATGGGCTTATCATCCCAGCCGCTCCACACTCATCTGCAAACCGACCCAGTGAGTGCTGGAGGTCACAGTCCGATGATACTAACAGGATCACATAATTTGCTTTCATCAGTTACTTTCCTGGACTATACAACTAAAGAGGTGACTACACTGCTCTCTGGGTCATTCTCAACAGCATTCTGTTTTAGGTCCTTGCTCAGCAACTGGAGCAGTCCAACGTCATGCCCAAAACATCAACAATCAACAGCATCCTGTGTCTGAAAATAATAAAGCAAGGATCCAGTAATTTTCTGGGAATTACAGCTGGCTTATACTTTAGAGATTCTGCCTCCACTCTGCACAGCACTCACAGTACCTGACTTCTTCTGCCATAACTTTGCAAGAAAATGAAGGTCGAAGTCTTTTGTCTCCTGGTGCTTCCAGCCTTTCTATGTGGTTGTAAAAACAGGGTGTCAACCACTGAGCTAAGGAGATGACCAGATGTTTTTGGTTTCAAGTTTTCTGGCGGGTCCTTTGGTACTGTTGAAATGACTTTTAATCATAAGAATTGTGAGGGAAAGTCATCAGTGACATCATGGTCATGCGGCATGCTGTGCATGATTCAGTGATCTAGCATGGAAATGGGGAGGTGGTGACCTGAAGAACACAGAGGTGGACTTGTGACCAGAGAATCCTCAGTTTGATTCCCCATCAGACATGAAATTCATTAAGTAGGTGCCTTGCACAAATGTGTTCACGCATATGTGTATGAATTTGTTAATGTGAGGCATCATTGTAAACCCTTTGCCTTTTCTAGTGACTGTGGTTTTCAGTGCTGAGGCTAAATGGTAAAGGACATCATGTTTTCCACCTGACGCAGACATCCAAAGGGTTTACACTAACTATCACAGACAGATGGCTGTTTTCTACAAGTGGAGATGGGCTGGCTGTCTGTCTGGGGAGCTGCTAACGAAGACCGAGAGTGGTGTTTGCAACAATACCAGTCCACGCTCCTAGAGCCAAGATTTGATTAGTTCAATTTATTTTAGTGGTAATGATAAAAATTTAGCCCCATTTGTCAGTATCCTTATGTAATGTAACTCTTCCTGTGTGTTCACAGAAAGCAGTTTTGTTACACCTCCAACTGCAGCTGCTCTGAGACATTATGCAGACAGACAGACAGGCTCTGGAAACATAGATGACTACGTAACACAGACAGTTCTAACCTGAGAGGAGTCCTCTATAGCTTTGTGAAGATTCCTCAGTTTGAGATGACAAGCAGCCCTGTTTGAATAAAATGCTGGGATGTTTCTGTTCAGCTTGATAGCCAGGTTGTAGGCATTTACTGCAGCCAGGTAGTTTCCAACTGCAAAATATTTGCTGAGAAAATAATTTTAACAAGTTTAGTTCATAGATACTACTTTTAAAAACAAAAACCAAACAGAGCTGTGGCAGATTTCACTTACTCTCCTTTCTCCTTTAACCAGTCGGGGTTCTTTTCTTGCTCGTTCAGGTCCTTTAGCTCCTCAGAATCGGCTTCAGCAGCATGTCTGGCTTCAGCTTGTTTTCTAAGCCACTGTTTGGACATAAAGACTGATATAAAAATCCCACTCTAATAACATGATAATATCTGAACACAGACACATTGTTTTCTGCATATTCTTTGGAGCAAAGGAAAACAGTAAGAGCAAGTACACAGTCAATAAATGACCCCGATCACCAATCGATGTTCACACCTGCTGAGCAACATCATATGGACTAAATTTCTAAACAAAATTAAGTTTATCAGCACATTTGTGTGGACCTGCATAATTTTTACATTTTAATTTCTCAGTAAAAAATATGGAAAAGAGCTATAATCTCATGTTGCCTGCCTGAAATCCCTGTCAGTCACAGCTGTTAAAGTGGAGTCATGCTTCAGTTCATACTGACCAAAGGAAGACAAAACATCACCTGTTTGGTACGACCGTACGTCTGAGTCTGCAAAGACAAATGCAAAGTGCCAGATATGTGACTTTACGGAAGCTTGCGGGTGAAACGTCCCCTGAATGCTGTAAGTGGGTGGATTTTTTTTATTCTGTAAAAACAGCTAAGCAAACCAATGTCTGCTGTCCAGTCACCATGGAGATGCTGCCTCTATCCTCTGTAGAAACATAAATGTTACACATGATAAAACATGCACTTATCGGAAAATAGCTGCAACAAATCCTAACAGTTAAATGCAAGCAGTATTTCTATGTTCTTGATAACTTGTTCGGTAAGCTTCTTTGTCTGTTTCAGATTAAATGTGTGCCTGAGACCCAAACCCAAACCATACCTTTTGCTGCTGATTGCCTGCAAATACTCAAATCCAAGAATATGACGATTGAGACAGCTCTACAAAGCAAGAGTTCTTTTGTATGTTAATGATATATAATGAAAGGATGGGAGAATCGAGCCAACGCTCACACTGTTAATTTGAGCTTAAACTACACTCAACAAAAATATAAATGCAACACTTTTGGTTTTTGTTCCCATTTTGTATGAGATTAACTCAAAGATCTAAAACTTTTTCCACATACACAATATCACCATTTCCCTCAAATATTGTTCACAAACCAGTCTAAATCTGTGATAGTGAGCACTTCTCCTTTGCTGAGATAATCCATCCCACCTCACAGGTGTGCCATATCAAGATGCTGATTAGACACCATGATTAGTGCACAGGTGTGCCTTAGACTGCCCACAATAAAAGGCCACTCTGAAAGGTGCAGTTTTATCACACAGCACAATGCCACAGATGTCGCAAGATTTGAGGGAGCGTGCAATTGGCATGCTGACAGCAGGAATGTCAACCAGAGCTGTTGCTCGTGTATTGAATGTTCATTTCTCTACCATAAGCCGTCTCCAAAGGCGTTTCAGAGAATTTGGCACTACATCCAACCAGCCTCACAACCGCAGACCACGTGTAACCACACCAGCCCAGGACCTCCACATCCAGCATGTTCACCTCCAAGATCATCTGAGACCAGCCACTCGGACAGCTGCTGAAACAATCGGTTTGCATAACCAAAGAATTTCTGCACAAACTGTCAGAAACCGTCTCAGGGAAGCTCATCTGCATGCTTGTCGTCCTCATTGGGGTCTCGACCTGACTCCAGTTCGTCGTTGTAACCAACTTGAGTGGGCAAATGCTCACATTCGCTGGCGTTTGGCACGTTGGAGAGGTGTTCTCTTCACAGATGAATCCCGGTTCACACTGTCCAGGGCAGATAGCAGACAGCGTGTGTGGCGTTGTGTGGGTGAGCGGTTTTCTGATGTCAATGTTGTGGATCGAGTGGCCCATGGTGGCGGTGGGGTTATGGTATGGGCAGGCATCTGTTATGGACGAAGAACACAGGTGCATTTTATTGATGGCATTTTGAATGCACAGAGATACCATTACGAGATCCTGAGGCCCATTGTTGTGCCACATCCAAGAACATCACCTCATGTTGCAGCAGGATAATGCATGGCCCCATGTTGTAAGGATCTGTACACAATTCTTGGAAGCTGAAAATGTCCCAGTTCTTGCATGGCTGGCATACTCACCGGACATGTCACCCATTGAGCATGTTTGGGATGCTCTGGACTGGCATATACAACAGTGTGTACCAGCTCCTGCCAGTATCCAGCAACTTCGCACAGCCATTGAAGAGGAGTGGACCAACATTCCACAGGCCACAACTGACAACCTGATCAACTCTATGCGAAGGAGATGTGTTGCACTGCATGAGGCAAATGGTGGTCACACCAGATACTGACTGGTATCCCCCCCCCCCCCAGTAAAACAAAACTGCACCTTTCAGAGTGGCCTTTTATTGTGGACAGTCTAAGGCACACCTGTGCACTAATCATGGTGTCTAATCAGCATCTTGATATGGCACAACTGTGAGGTGGGATGGATTATCTCAGCAAAGGGGAAGTGCTCACTATCACAGATTTAGACTGGTTTGTGAACAATATTTGAGGGAAATGGTGATATTGTGTATGTGGAAAAAGTTTTAGATCTTTGAGTTCATCTCATACAAAATGGGAGCAAAACCAAAAGTGTTGCGTTTATATTTTTGTTGAGTGTATATCTGCATCAAAATAACTGAGCAGCCAAATCTGGATGTGGCTCTGGTTTCATTTGTGTGCCATGTCAAACAGACAGAAAAAAATGTGTGTAGTCATTTTTACATCATGCTGGCAACATTAAATAACTTACACCTTTTACTGGAATATGGAATATATATATATATATATATATACACACAAGGTCTGTCCATAAAGTATGTACCTTTTTATTTTTTTTTTAAACTATATGGATTTGATTCATATGTTTTCACATCAGACAAGCTTGAACCCTTGTGCGCATGCGTGAGTTTTTCCACGCCTGTGGGTGACGTCATTCGCCTGTGAGCACGCCTTGTGGAAGGACTGGTCCCGCAAGCTTGAACCCTTGTGCGCATGCGTGAGTTTTTCCACGTCTGTCGGTGACGTCATTCGCCTGTGAGTACGCCTTGTGGAAGGAGTGGTCCCGCCCCGTCGTCGGATTTTCATTGTCTGGAAATGCCGGAATGATTTGGGTTTTTTTTCCATCATAATTTTTTCAGAAGCTGTTAGAGACTGGCACCTGGAAACTATTCGAAAAATGTATCTGGCTTTCGGTGAAAATTTTATGGGCTTCACAGAGAATAAGGTCTGGTAGTACAGCTTTAAGGACCCCTTTAAGGACGCTCAGCGCGCCGCGCTCCGAGCTGCGACGACACGGCACAAGCCACCGGACCATTTCTGAGCTGATGGCTCTGTGGATATGAGACCGTCGTGTGCTCTTTCTCTGGTTATCACAAGAGCTGGACATCAGCCATTTTCCGTCAGATTTCACTTTTAACAAGAGATTTTGTCATGGAAAGCTGCGCGGAGGCTTCGCGTGTCACGACCGATTCGCTTTGGAAGCGAGACAAAGGAACACCTCCGTTTCGGCATGTCAGAGGACAAGTTTGGACATGTCCAGCTCTCCACAATTTCACTGATCCTTACTGGACTGGTAAGCACTGAAAGCCGAGATAGACATGTCCAAACTTGTCCTCTGACACGCCGAAACGGAGGTGTTCCTTTGTCTCGCTTCCAAAGCGAATCGGTCGTGACGCGCGAAGCCTCCGCGCGGCTTTCCATGACAAAATCTCTTGTTAAAAGTGAAATCTGCCGGAAAATGGCTGATGTCCAGCTCTTGTGATAACCAGAGAAAGAGCACACGACGGTCTCGTATCCACAGAGCCATCAGTTCAGAAATGGTCCGGTGGCTTGTGCTGTGTCGTTGCAGCTCGGAGCGCGGCGTGCTGAGCGTCCTTAAAGCTGTACTACCAGACCTTATTCTCTGTGAAGCCTGTAAAATTTTCACCGAAAGCCAGATACATTTTTCGAATAGTTTCCAGGTGCCAGTCTCTAACAGCTTCTGAAAAAATTATGATGGAAAAAAACCCAAATCATTCCGCCATTTCCAGACAATGAAAATCCGATGACGGGGCGGGACCACTCCTTCCACAAGGCGTGCTCACAGGCGAATGACGTCACCGACAGGCGTGGAAAAACTCACGCATGCGCACAAGGGTTCAAGCTGGTCTGACGTGAAAACATATGAATCAAATCCATATAGTTAAAAAAAAAATAAAAAAGTACGATACTTTATGGACAGACCTCGTATATTCTATATGGCATCACCAGGAGACAGGTGGGGACAGGTGATACAGGGACACTATATTCCCAACCCCAACATGTGTTTGCTCCCAAAATGGCCACTAAGGTGAGAACTATATCTCTCAATATGCATTATGATATGATTGTAGCAGGGCTGGAGAGCTGGGGAGACAGAATAAAAGGAACCCACGAGAGACAAGAAGTGTGCATGGCTGGTAGGAATGAGCACCAAGGCTGGAGTGATCTCAGGGAAAGTCCCCTGTAGTGTGAGTGAACTGTGAAAAGAGTTTGAAGAGTTTTTTCTGACCGCTGACTTTATGAAGCCTCAGTTTTCCCATAAGGTGGTAATTTTTTGTTTAATAATAATTAAACAATGAGTTTAGTTTTTTTTTCTTCATCAAAATCCTGTCTAATTTTTCCACAGGATATTAATGCATGAGCATTGTAGAAGTAACAAACAGGTAAAGAACAAAGTGGTAAACAAATGTGCAACCACCGGGAAAGCTCTTTGTCTGCTGTCCGCTCAAAGTTTTCAACACGTATAAAACTGTCTGACAGACTTGCCAGACATCAACTGACAAGGAACGTAATTAATAAATGAGAAAAAAATTTCTAAGAACAAAAATGATGCAGCAAGGACATGCACATCCAAAACACATAAAAGGTGTGCTGGATGAAGAAAAATTGTATCAAAAATAGAAATGGAATGATGCTCATTGGTTCATCTGTAACCTTTTGTCTAGTAAGTCCCTTCAGCTGCTCACTTGTTTGCACTCGGGGTCGCCACAGCAAATCCAAAGTGGATCTGCATGTTGAATTGGCACAGGTTTTACGCCGGATGCCCTTCCTGATGCAACTCCACATTACATGGATTTTTTGTTTCTGCTTACTTTCACTTTCAGAAATGCAGCTTGTGCTGTTGTCGCTGTTGTGCGTGTGTTCAACCAATCAGAGTGAAGCCCCGCCCAGTGGCACTTCAGGGCTGACAGAAGTACAGAACTTGCAGTAGGGACTTTCCTGGCCTTGAATAAAGGTTCCTCAAACTCACTTTTCAGGTGCAGTCCCTGTGAAGGAGGGCCCCCTTTATTAGTCCTGCCCAAAATGGCCCACAAGTTCCTGAGTGGAAAAGGGTTGCTGCTGGAAAAGACTGCTGCTGGTGCTGTTGTCCAACAGGACACTGGTGGATACTGAGTGACTTTTGTGCAAAGAAGAGGCTGAGAATGTATCCACCATATTGGTGGGTGAGATGGAACAGAATGATCTGCTGTGGTGACCCCTGATCTGAGCAACCGGTGTACATCAAGGATGTGTTCTGGCTCCTACTCATTCAGTGCTTGCATGGACTGGTTGTTGGTTGGGGTTGCCGCTGTCCATGAGGTAAGGTTTAGTGAGCTTGACTTTGTGGACGATGTTGAATCAATGGATTCCCTGCTTGCAGCACTTGAGTTGCTGACCGAGGAGTCTGGGTGTCTGGGTTAACAACACTAATCTGAATATAATACTGGATCACTCATTGGCCCACACACTCCGTACAAACAGCTGAAGCAAATTGGCGGCCATCTTACCACTCGCAATTTATGTGGACCGCACATAAGACAGCTTATTAGAACTTCAACAATTTGGAGTAATAACTGAGCTGAGGGGAGATGATGGTCTAGTGGTTAAGGTGTTGGGCTTGAGTCCAGAAGATCATGGGTTCAAATCCCCACCTGACCTGAAAAATCACTAAGGGCCCTTGGGCAAGACCTTTAATCCCCTATTGCTCCCGGTGTGTAGTGAGCGCCTTGTATGGCAGCACCCTGACATCAGGGTAAATGTAATAATTATAAAGCGCTTTGAGCATCTGATGCAGATGGAAAAGCACTATATAAATGCAGTCCATTTACCATTTCCATTTAGCTGATTCTCTCATTTTCTTATTTTTGTTCTCCAGATAATGTAACCTTCATCCCTCCTAATCTATGTCTGCCATGATTAGCTGTTTCATGTATTTCCTTTCTTTCTTTCTTTCTTTCTTTCTTTTAGTACTTTGACACCTTCTATTCTCCAAACCGTGACTATCCAGGGTTGGGACCAGGAAGCAGAGTTGTAGTCTTACACACCTCTCTGCAGCTTCTCTCCCCCTGCCATCCCCTCATTACCCCATCCCCGTAGAGACGGTGCCTGCTCCCAGACTACCAATAACCAGCAAAAATCTATTTAAGTATAAAAATTCAAAAAGAAAAAATAATATAGCACCTTCAACTGCACCACAGACTAAAACAGTTAAATGTGGTCTATTAAACATTAGGTCTCTCTCTTCTAAGTCCCTGTTGGTAAATGATATAATAATTGATCAACATATTGATTTATTCTGCCTTACAGAAACCTGGTTACAGCAGGATGAATATGTTAGTTTAAATGAGTCAACACCCCCGAGTCACACTAACTGTCAGAATGCTCGTAGCACGGGCCGGGGCGGAGGATTAGCAGCAATCTTCCATTCCAGCTTATTAATTAATCAAAAACCCAGACAGAGCTTTAATTCAGTTTCTCTGTGAATTTTCAGACCTTTTGTCTGACTTAGTGCTTAGCTCAGATAAGATAATTATAGTGGGCGATTTTAACATCCACACAGATGCTGAGAATGACAGCCTCAACACTGCATTTAATCTATTATTAGACTCTATTGGCTTTGCTCAAAAAGTAAATGAGTCCACCCACCACTTTAATCATATCTTAGATCTTGTTCTGACTTATGGTATGGAAATAGAAGACTTAACAGTATTCCCTGAAAACTCCCTTCTGTCTGATCATTTCTTAATAACATTTACATTTACTCTGATGGACTACCCAGCAGTGGGGAATAAGTTTCATTACACTAGAAGTCTTTCAGAAAGCGCTGTAACTAGGTTTAAGGATATGATTCCTTCTTTATGTTCTCTAATGCCATATACCAACACAGTGCAGAGTAGCTACCTAAACTCTGTAAGTGAGATAGAGTATCTCGTCAATAGTTTTACATCCTCATTGAAGACAACTTTGGATGCTGTAGCTCCTCTAAAAAAGAGAGCTTTAAATCAGAAGTGCCTGACTCCGTGGTATAACTCACAAACTCGTAGCTTAAAGCAGATAACCCGTAGTTGGAGAGGAAATGGCGTCTCACTAATTTAGAAGATCTTCACTTAGCCTGGAAAAAGAGTCTGTTGCTTTATAAAAAAGCCCTCTGTATAGCTAGGACATCTTTCTACTCATCACTAATTGAAGAAAATAAGAACAACCCCAGGTTTCTTTTCAGCACTGTAGCCAGGCTGACAGAGTCAGAGCTCTATTGAGCTGAGTATTCCATTAACTTTAACTAGTAATGACTTCATGACTTTCTTTGCTAACAAAATTTTAACTATTAGAGAAAAAATTACTCATAACCATCCCAAAGACGTATCGTTATCTTTGGCTGCTTTCAGTGATGCCTGTATTTGGTTAGACTCTTTCTCTCCGATTGTTCTGTCTGAGTTATTTTCATTAGTTACTTCATCCAACCCATCAACATGTTTATTAGACCCCATTCCTACCAGGCTGCTCAAGGAAGCCCTACCATTATTTAATGCTTCGATCTTAAATATGATCAGTCTATCTTTGTTAGTTGGCTATGTACCACAGGCTTTTAAGGTGGCAGTAATTAAACCATTACTTAAAAAGCCATCACTTGACCCAGCTATCTTAGCTAATTATAGGCCAATCTCCACCTTCCTTTTCTCTCAAAAATTCTTGAAAGGGTAGTTGTAAAACAGCTAACTGATCATCTGCAGAGGAATGGTCTATTTGAAGAGTTTCAGTCAGGTTTTAGAATTCATCATAGTACAGAAACAGCATTAGTGAAGGTTACAAATGATCTTCTTATGGCCTCGGACAGTGGACTCATCTCCTTGCTTGCTCTGTTAGACCTCAGTGCTGCTTTTGATACTGTTGACCATAAAATTTTATTACAGAGATTAGAGCATGCCATAGGTATTAAAGGCACTGCGCTGCGGTGGTTTGAATCATATTTGTCTAATAGATTACAATTTGTTCATGTAAATGGGGAATCTTCTTCACAGACTAAAGTTAATTATGGAGTTCCACAAGGTTCTGTGCTAGGACCAATTTTATTCACTTTATACATGCTTCCCTTAGGCAGTATTATTAGACGGTATTGCTTAAATTTTCATTGTTACGCAGATGATACCCAGCTTTATCTATCCATGAAGCCAGAGGACACACACCAATTAGCTAAACTGCAGGATTGTCTTACAGACATAAAGACATGGATGACCTCTAATTTCCTGCTTTTAAACTCAGATAAAACTGAAGTTATTGTACTTGGCCCCACAAATCTTAGAAACATGGTGTCTAACCAGATCCTTACTGTGGATGGCATTACCCTGACCTCTAGTAATACTGTGAGAAATCTTGGAGTCATTTTTGATCAGGATATGTCATTCAAAGCGCATATTAAACAAATATGTAGGACTGCTTTTTTGCATTTACGCAATATCTCTAAAATCAGAAAGGTCTTGTCTCAGAGTGATGCTGAAAAAACTAATTCATGCATTTATTTCCTCTAGGCTGGACTATTGTAATTCATTATTATCAGGTTGTCCTAAAAGTTCCCTAAAAAGCCTTCAGTTAATTCAAAATGCTGCAGCTAGAGTACTGACGGGGACTAGAAGGAGAGAGCATATCTCACCCATATTGGCCTCTCTTCATTGGCTTCCTGTTAATTCTAGAATAGAATTTAAAATTCTTCTTCTTACTTATAAGGTTTTGAATAATCAGGTCCCATCTTATCTTAGGGACCTCGTAGTACCATATCACCCCAATAGAGCGCTTCGCTCTCAGACTGCAGGCTTACTTGTAGTTCCTAGGGTTTGTAAGAGTAGAATGGGAGGCAGAGCCTTCAGCTTTCAGGCTCCTCTCCTGTGGAACCAGCTCCCAATTCAGATCAGGGAGACAGACACCCTCTCTACTTTTAAAATTAGGCTTAAAACTTTCCTTTTTGCTAAAGCTTATAGTTAGGGCTGGATCAGGTGACCCTGAACCATCCCTTAGTTATGCTGCTATAGACGTAGACTGTTGGGGGTTTCCCATGATGCACTGTTTCTTTCTCTTTTTGCTCTGTATGCACCACTCTGCATTTAATCATTAGTGATCGATCTCTGCTCCCCTCCACAGCATGTCTTTTTCCTGGTTCTCTCCCTCAGCCCCAACCAGTCCCAACAGAAGACTGCCCCTCCCTGAGCCTGGTTCTGCTGGTTTTTTCCTTCCCACTGTAGCCAAGTGCTTGCTCACAGGGGGTCGTTTTGACCGTTGGGGTTTTACATAATTATTGTATGGCCTTGCCTTACAATATAAAGCGCCTTGGGGCAACTGTTTGTTGTGATTTGGCGCTATATAAAAAAATTGATTGATTGATTGATTGATTTACTCAGATCTCACTGGGACCAGGTGTTGGAGCAACACATGCTGCGATCCAAGCAACGACTTTTTCAGGGACGTCCCTGTTTATTTCAGCAAGACAATGCCAAGCCACATTCTGCACGTTACAACAGCGTGGCTTCATAGTAAAAGACTGCGGGTACTAGACTGGCCTGCCTGCAGTCCAGACCTGTCGCCCATTGAAAATGTGTGGCGCATTATGAAGCGCAAAATACGACAACGGAGACCCCGGACTGTTGAACAACTGAAGTCGTACATCAAGCAAGAATGGGAAAGAATTCCACCTACAAAGCTTCAACAATTAGTGTCCTCAGTTGCCAAACGCTTATTGAGTATTGTTAGAAGGAAAGGTGATGTAACACAGTGGTAAACATACCACTGTACCAGCTTTTTTGAAACGTGTTGCAGGCATCCATTTCAAAATGAGCAAATATTTGCACAAAAACAATAAAGTTTATCAGTTTGAACATTAAATATCTTGTCTTTGTGGTGTATTCAATAGAATTTTTACACAACGTCCCAACTTCACTGGAATTGGGGATGTAGAACACCAAGGTTTCTTTTTGTTTCTGAAGGAGGAATGACATTAAAGACTGAGAAACACTCAGCTAAAACATTCAAATATAAGGGTATGTGTGTAGACACACTGTGATGCTGTGACACTGCTGTGCCCCTTTTGAAAGGCTTTCTGTCTACTGTTCAGGGTTACTCACTTCTTCCTCTTCTGGCACTCTTGATTCCCTGAGGGCTGTTGGAAAATGTCGTGGAGTAAAACTGACTTGAATAGTTCCATAGACTCTTGGAGCTGGAACTTCTTTCATCTTGCTTTGTGCTTCGCTGCTGTATCTCTGATCTAAACACATGAAAACAGCAGAGATCCAAAGATTCACCTCTGTAAAAGAGCAGCAAGCTCTATAAATTTTTTAAAAGCAAGTCAAATTTTGTATATTCTGGTGAATTTTAATGGGTATGAAACAAAGAAAACTCACTTCAAACTGTGAAGTAAAAACACTATATTGATTATGGGGCTCTGAGGGATCTGCCCCAGAATTTTTTTAAAAGAGCAAGTCAAATTTTGTGTATTCTGATGAATTTTAATGGATCCATGCATCCAGCATGGTGGTGTGCTGGGGGGGGGTAGCACATTCGAGGACGCATTCAGGCTGGACAACCTGATCAGGCAGACTGGCTCAGCGGTTGGCATAAAGCTAGACTTTCTGGTGACGGTGGCAGAGAACACTGGACAAACTGCTGGACATTATGGATGAATACAATTATTCACTGATTTGGGGGCGGTTCTATAGGTATAGGGCTTGTTGCATAATTATTCAGTCACATCAGTTACTGTATCGTAATAAGAAATCATCACGGGGAAGAAATTGTCACGGGGTTAATTGCACAAGATCATGTGAATGTTGATGAGTACCAGTCACTAGGGATGCAGCTCGTTCAAAAAATGGCTGGGCAGCAAGTTTTCACTTACGCTTTTAAGTGTAACAATGAGGCAAAAACACTTGGAGATGCATCTGCAGTAAAAGTAGCTACAGAGCGGAGTATAGACCCTGCCTTGTTATTTCAAAGGCTTCTGGTAATTTCAAGGGCAGGGGATGTTTCCATGGAGGAGGTCCTTGAGTACGAATTAAGTCCATTCCCTCCTGCACTTTTTGAGGCAAATTATGTGTTCAGAAAACCAGAAAAAGCACAGCTTGTCACTATGCCTGCACCCAGTCAGAAGATGCTGTCACAAGCAAAGTCCCCAAAACAGACCATTACGTGCTTGATGGTGGTTCCTTAATGTTTCGTGTGTAGTGGGCAAAAGACACAACCTATGGTGAAAAAGGTGACACCTATATGGATTTCACTGTAAGAAACTATGAAAAACCTACTGTTGTGTTTGATGGCTATCAATCCATGCCTTTATAAAGGATGGTACCCATTTAAGACAGCAGAAATCCCATACGAAGGTCAGTGTCACACCTAAAACAAAATGCAATGGAAAAAAAGGAGGAGTTCTTATCAAATGGTGAAAACACGCAGGCCTTGATCTTATCATTAGTGAATTCTTGCACAATAGTGGGTGTCATCAACACAGAATGAGATGCTGATTATGATATAGTTCAAGCTACCAACGCTGCTTCTGCATGTTGCAGTACAACATTAGATGGGGAAGATACCGACTTGGTGATCATGCTATTGCATCAATATGGATCCAGAAAGAAAGACTTCATACATCCGTTCAGACAAATCAAGGAACTCAGTGTGTGTTTTTAATATCAACAAACTGAAACGCTTTATAGGGGACAAATTATGTTCATATCTAGTGTTTGTCCACTCATTCACAGGGTGCAATACCACCTCCCGGATATCTGGGGTTGGCAAGAAGACAATCTTCGAAAGATTTGTTAAAGATGATGAGCATTTAGAGGTCTGTGCTAAGGCTTTCACAAAGCCCCAAGAGACTCCTGGAGAAATCAACACATTTGGGCAACAAGCAATGGCAGTAATTTCTTGGGGGAAACATACAGATTCACTCTCAGCACTAAGGTCATCCATACTGAGGAACAAGGTGGCCACTGCAACATCCTTCCTGATGTCAGGAAGACTTCCCCCAACTGCATCCTTGACAAATCTCCATTCCTTGCGTGTTTATTACCAGATTATGGCATGGACAGGGAAAGAGTCCACACTCCAAGAAACTGCCTGGGGTTGGAAAATTGAGGACAATTCCTTGATAACTGTAATGTGTGGAAAAAAGGCAGCACCAGACAATATTTTGAAAGTTGTACATTGCAACTGTGCCACAGGGTGTACATGTCGGGGTTATGGTATTCCATGCACAAGTGCTTGTGGGGCATGTCTACTTGAATCATGTGAAAACCCACACAACCAAGTATCTTTGGACCAAGATGATGATGAAAATGACAGTGGAGACATTTAAATGTGGCAGCACTGTTGCAGTAGAACTTCTTTTGTGTTTACTATTTGAAATGTTTGTGACACTATGTCAAATGACATTATCAGTGTGATGTCATGGACATTTTCCTGTGTCAGGACGGGCGGCTGTCAGACACCAGGAGTGGGTAGACCCATGATGCAAACTCC
This sequence comes from Thalassophryne amazonica, assembly GCF_902500255.1. Taxonomy (NCBI): domain Eukaryota; kingdom Metazoa; phylum Chordata; class Actinopteri; order Batrachoidiformes; family Batrachoididae; genus Thalassophryne; species Thalassophryne amazonica. Next base: position 6,992,041 of record NC_047110.1, on the reverse strand, counting down.
CAAACCAGGCTTTGAGGTAGAAGAAGTCGTCAGGTTCATTTCAGGCAGAGGTTCAGTACATAGATTATCATATCACGAAGCAGAGGTACAAGCAGGGTGAGGCACAAACATAGTCATCTCCAGGCAGAGGTCAGAGGCACGAGCAAACACTGGCATCAAGGCTGAGGCAAAAAGGCGTGATCGAAAAACACTGAACAAGGTACTGGTACACGGCAGGACTAAGCAGGCGACAACAATCTGGCAGTGAAGTGCAGGACTGTGGGGTTTAAATGCATGTGAACTAATTACAGTGAAACGAGGGACATGTGGTGTCAACGAGGTGCACATGAGGGGAAGACTCTAGAAAGGGGGCGTGGCTAGTGAACGAAGATTTGACGCTGTGCAAGATGGGAAGGAAGAGAGTGCTCAAAGAGAAGTGACGTAAGCTACAGAGACGCGTGAGTGAACACAAAACAGACAGAAACAAAAAGAAAGACAAAGACACTGGGTAGGTGCAGAGATGTGAACATAATTAACTGGGTGTGAGAGATGAAGACATGAATGCAGGTGCAGCACGTGGCATGAAGACTGACAGAAAACAATGAACAGGCTAAACAGAAGAATAAACAAAAACCTAGGCATGAACAGGAACAAAATACTAAAACATAACCTAACGAGAATAGAGAAACACACTAGAACTAAATTAACCATGAACTGACGAAAGAAGGCGGTAATAGAAATTATAAGAAAAAACAATGACTAGGCAATGACAAATAACAAAACAACAAATATTACAAATAATAGGAACAAGTGATAAATTAATATACAATGAATGAAAACACAACTGGCTGCAGAAACTAGAACCAAAAGTAAATCATAACAAAAGGAACAAAGTGACAAGAAAATATAACAGAATAAAATGATGAAAAACAAACAATAACTAGGACTGCAAGCAGTCATATACGGGCCCTCGTCCGCGCGACCGCCTACCCAGGCCAGTGGGTGCTATTGTGACCACATGTGGGCATGTGCATGCAGGGGCAACCAGTCATCACACAGTTAAAATTTTAAACAAATCACACAATGCATCAAGGAGTTATGACATGTTGATTAGTTCATCCCAGTAAGGGGGCGCTCAGTGTACAAACAGAGGGGCTGGGTGTGTTCAGGGGCGAACCGTCATCATACATGTGAAGTTTCAAGTCAATCAGGCAAAGCATGAAGGAGTTATCATGACTTGATGTTCCATGGCAAAGGGTCAAAATGGCGGCACCATAGCGGCCACACCCTTCAACATAGAGAAAAGCTTTCGATAACTTTTGGTCAGTATCATATTTGGATGCTGTCAAAGAAATTTGAAGTGCATTGGACAAAATCCCTAGGAGGAGTTCGTTCAAATACAACATGTGGAAATCATTTAAAAATGAGAAGAAAATTCAAAATGACTTCCTGTTTGGAGTAGCCTCTTGGTGCAAGAGACTTTTTTGTACATCTATGCAAGTCACACATGTGTACCAATTTTCATCTCCCTACTCCAAAAAAAACCCCTATGGGGAGGGGTTTTTTGAATGTTTCAAGGGGGGCGCTATTGAGGCATATTACCCCGTCCATGGGCGACGCCCCTATGAATTGTAGGAGGTTGTCATGCTCGACCTGTGTATCAATTTTCATGATGATATGACAAAATTAAAGGCGTCAAAAGGAAGAACGTAATTTCATGGCGAAGGGGCGATATTCAGTACGCCACCACACAGAAGCCGTTACTCGTAAGTTCACGGCGATTATCACCTATGTTCAACAACTTGTTGTGCATGGTTTAGAAGTGGAAGGAAGTTCATGGGGTTAACTATGTGACTTCAGTACCTGTTTAAGTATAATGTTCCATGGCGAAGGGTCAAAATGGTGGCGCCATAGCGGCCACACCTTTCAACATAAAGAAAAGCTTTCGATAACGTTTGGTCAGTATCGTCTCTGGATGATCTGGAAGAAATTTGAAGTGCATTGGACAAAATCCCTAGGAGGAGTTCATTCAAATACAACATGTGGAAATCACGCCAAAATGAGAAGAAAATTCAAAATGGCCGACTTCCTGTTTGGAGTAGACCCATGGTGCAAGAGACTTTTTTGTACATCTATGCAAGTCACACATGTGTACCAATTTTCATCTCCCTACTCCAAAAAAACCCCTATGGGGAGGGGTTTTTGAATGTTTCAAGGGGGCGCTATTGAGGCATTTTACCCCGTCCATGGGCGACGCCCCTATGAATTGTAAGAGGTTGTCGTGCTCGACCTGTGTATCAATTTTCATGATGATGTGACAAAATTAAAGCCGTCAAAAGGAAGAACGTATTTTCATGGCGAATGGGCAATATTCGGCACGCCACCACACGGACGCCATTACTCGTAACTTCACGGCGTTCATCGCCTACGTTCACCAATTTGTTCTGCATGTTTTAGAGGTGGAATGAAGTTGATTGGGTTAAGCATGTGACATCAGGACCTCTTAAAGTAAAAATAGGACATTTCCCACCACCACCGGGGGGGCGCTATGGCGCAGGTGGGAACTTAACATATGTAGTCGTTCAGGGCGGAGCCCTCATCATGTTCAGCAAGTTTGAAGGATCTACGATGAAGTATGTGGGCGTGACAGCCGTTTGAAGTGAAATGGCGTGCTCCGAAAAGCTCGCCAAAGTTTGACGACCCCTAGCAGCCACGCCTTTTGACTTAATTAGAATCTTTTGATAACTTTTGATCACCATTGTGTTGTGATGATTTTGACCAAATTTGAAGACAATCGGATGAAATCCCTAGGACGAGTTCGTTCAAATGTAAGTAGTGGAAATGGCCAAAAATGGCAAAAATTTGCTCAAAATCGAAATTAAAATCAAAATGGCCGACTTCCTGTCGATATTTCACCATGACATTAAGAGACTTTTTCGTGCGTCTTGGCATGATAAATATGTGTAACGAATTTCGTGAGGCTACGATGAAAAAAGCCCAATGAGGAGGGGTTTTTGAAAATTTCTAGGGGGCGCTATTTCGCGATTTTTCTGCGACCATGTGCGACGCCCCCAAAATATCGAATTTCGGATCCGGCCGGACAACTTTGGAAAGTTTGGTGAGTTTTTGAGCATGGGAAGAGGCCGAAATTTCGATTTCAAAAGTGAAAAGAATAATAATAATAATAAATAATAATAATAATAATAATAAACAGCGCAATTACAATAGGATCCTCGTAGGACGTTGCCTACTCGGGCCCTAATAAATCAACGCAGAAAAGAACAACAGAAAGGAGAAAACCCTAAATAAACACCCAGATCCGGCTGAAACTGTGACAATCTGAGGGCAAAATTTGACTCTGTAATTGTAGCAACAGTAATGGTATTCTGTTCGCAGGTAAAGACCTCTTTCAATGTGTTTTTCAATCGTAATTTTAAGTTTTTTGAGACACTACGTCGCATGACGTCAGTTTGACATCAGAGACATTTTCAAGTGGTGTTAGTTTAGAGATTGGTGTCATATTTATATCTATTGGTAATATTAAATAATAATGAAATATTTATAGTGTCTAAACCAAACAGGAAAAGGTTTTCTGTACATGGAAGTTTAGGAGTGCGGCCATATTGAAATTATGCAAATTAAACACTTTCCCGGGCCCAAAATTTTGGCAACTTTTTTCTGGAACTTTAGTCAGAACTTTAACCAAAAAAAACAAAAAACAAACAAAAAAAAAACAACACCTTTTATGGGGGGGGGGGGGGGGGGGGGGGGGGGGGGGGGGGGGGGGGGGGGGGGGGGGGGGGGGGGGGGTGGGGTGTCAATTTTTATACTGACCCGACTACTCGGGGGCGAAGAGGAGTAACAGGAAGACAGAGGACGGGAAAGAGAGGAACAGTAGTAGCCAGTAAACCAGCAACGAGCAGTATTTCTGGTATCTATATTTGTGTATTTAGATTTATATTTGCAAACTGTTTTTTACTTTCAGTTTTGATACTCTGTGTGCTGCTTACCCTGTGTGCTGCTATACATTGCTGCTGGAACCTCAGTTTCCCTGAGGAAGTCATCCCAAGGGATCAATAAAGTTCTATCGAATTTAATCTAATGTCATGAACTAACATCACCGTCAACAGCATGCATGATTGGACAGTTTTTTTTTAAGCAACTGTGATTGTTTCACTAAATTTGCAGCTGCAGTAGCACATATGAACAAACCTGCCTTTGAAATGCTCATTAGGTTTAGCTGTACGTGAACATTTTGTTTTCATGCACTTTTTGTCCCACCTGTAGGTTTTTCTTGTCTTTGTCGCTGACGATGAAGTTTGAGTTGGGTGTCTTCTTTCACTTGACGTTTCTGCTTCAGTTTCCACATTTCAAGTTCAGCTGTTGCCTTCTCTCGTTCAGCATTCCTAATCTTCTGTATACTTGCTCTTTCTTCCTCTTCAAGCTAAGAACAAAATACCAGAAGAAGAATAACAACAACATCATTTTCAGTGGCAGTTAGTGAGAGAATGGGGCCACAACACAAATTAAACATACCTACATTATGTCATGCAAACTACTAATTTATGACTGTGCTGTGCAAGGCTGTTCAACAGGAAAAATAAATCATCAACACTGGACTTGGTATTGACCAAGATTCAATATTAAAGGACCCATTGGAGGAGCAGATTGAGGCGTCATGTCATTCCACTAGAACACTTGGGACTCCCACTACTAAAAACAATGAAGAAGAATGCTGAATGAGATGCAACACATAAACTACTGCCAGATGTGCACATGAATGGTGCTCAAGGTGCTCGTGCATATTAAAATGAATAGGCAAAAATATTATTTTTATAATGCAAAAAAAAAAAAAAGTGGAATAATGGAAACATAATGCCAAATACTGATTGATTTGGAAATCAATTGTTGTGTGGGCCGCCAGAAGAGGAGGTACTGCTGGCCCACCACCAGAGGGCGCTGCCGCCACGGACACAGCTGGGAGTGACAGCTGTCACTCATTATTTCCTGACAGCTGTCACTCATTCATGCCTCATCATCTCACTCCATAAAACCCAGACGTCATCTCCACCTCATCGCCGAGATATCGTACTTCTATGGAGGTAACCTTCTCAGCCTGCAGATTCAGATAAGTGGTTACACAGACGCTGCACGAGTGTGTGTTAGAGGTGGAGGTGGCATTCCCACCGTTGTTGTTACTGGGTGTACACACACCCACACTTGACTGTCTTTGCTCTTTGCCAGCAGTACCAGATCCGACAGTCGGGGACGGTGATCACCTGGGAATTCGGGACTTGGCGGCTCCAGTATTCACCGGGTTCAGTGGCGGCGGAAATCGTGTGGTTCCGGCTCGTCTCAGGACAGACGTCTTCTATCCTCGAGCCTGCCCACACATCACCTTTGTGGATTGACTGTTATCAGATTCTGAGATTGTCTGTATATTCGTTGTGCACCTTCACAACATTAAATTGTTACTTTTTGGCTCATCTATTGACCGTTCATTTGCGCCCCCTGTTGTGGGTCCGTGTCACTACACTTTCACAACATCAATAATCATTTGAGCACATTCTTAGCCCCTGGATTAGCACTGCAGGGCTCAAAACTAGACAGATGATTGTTGACTAGAGCTCTACTTATTTCTTACACTCAGCTGTTTCACTGCCTTTTAGTTTCACTAACATTTGATAGGTACTTGCTGACTGGAGGATCACCCACCAGAACTCTGATACTGGAAATATCTAAGATCCTGGAAGGAAGCCCAACCTCATACAACTGCTCAAAGTAAACAGCTGCGATGGCAAAATGAGGTATCATGAAGCCTATGCTATTTTTGGAAGCCCACTAGATGGCAGTATATTTTACAGAAAAAGCACTCAAAGCAAACAACGAGATTTGTGATTTTTTTTTTTCCAATTACAACTCTGTAGTCATCTGTGGACTACTTCTAGATCACAGATAGTGAGTTACCTGATCGTCTCCAGAATCGTTTTTTCTGTGCTTCTTTATTGCCTGAGCTGTGGTTTGACCAGCAAGCTGTTCATGGTATTTTGACTGAAAATTAGAAATTTGATCATATTATTCCATTGCTAGGAGGGTCAGCTGAAAAGTGCCTCCTACATGATTGTTTCAATTATATTGCAAGATAGTCACATGAACTGCACATCTCCTTAGAAGCTACAGTAAATGTTCTCCATCAGGCAGTGTCACTATTTTTCCACACAGTCACCTCCCCTTTAACACACTTATGCCAAAACCAGACACCTTTTTGCATCCTGTCAGTGAAGAAATCGGGTGTATACTCATGGCACCAGTGACATACCAGCTGTTTGCACCTCTGCATCACAGTGTACCAGTGTCCCATCAGGTGTTCTTTCAGTTCAGGGAAAAACGAAAAACTTGAAGGCCATGACATCCAGACTGCATGGTGGGTGTGGTAACATTTGAGCCACTGCAAAGCATCATGTGCTTGTTGATGTGGAGAAAACAATTGTTTTTCCTCATGTCTGCAGAAGCAGAGCATACTATGCCAGAGTCATCCCTTGCCTGCTTGCCTTTGTTGATAGAACATGTTGCGTTTCTCCAAGTTCACAACTAAACGTCTGATTATGGCGGGACTACCCACTTCAAACGTGTGCATAGTTCTTGTAAAGTGTTCACATTTCAGTCAGAGTTAACAGTGTTCCACAAATTGTGTAATGACTATGCCACTGCGGATGCACTTGATGGTGTGCATCTGTAGCTATTATGGGGCACCCCCTAGGGGCCTGGTCATGGAGACTCATCATGTCTGGAAATTCTCTCTTCAAACTCCTCGCCCACCTCCTGACTGTATTGACATCCACACAAGCGTTGCCATAGACAACACTCATTCATCAATGAATGTCTGCGAGTGCACAACCCTCTGCCGTGAGGAATTCAACAATAGCACAATCTTTGAAATGCACGTCCATGTGCATAACCATTTTTTACTGACTGCTGTGTGCATGTGTTATATCGAAGGCAATTCTGTGCATGCCTGAACTGCAAACAAAAACTGTTGGGTGTAGTCAATAAGTAAAAGTTTATCTTCGTACCACTTTAACTCCTTGCTTGTTATTGAAATAAATGTATTGCAGCTGGAACTTTTCAGCTGACCTTTGCATGGGCTGCCAGTTCAAGTCAGTGTGACAGAGAAGTTCTGTTAATTAATGAAGAAATTAGTGAGTTGTTGAGTTGCTCCAGCCATTTTATTTGCCTAAATGTCCTTTGTGTTCACAGGGAGCTGGGCTGTTCTTGTGTGTGCCAAAGGTCAAGAAAAAAAAACCCCATCAGGTTGAAGAGGATTTTGAGATGTTATGGAATAGTTTCCAAACTGAACTTAGGCAGCTGCCTGTCAATCTGTGGCACCTACAGAAAAAGTGTGAAAGAACAGGGCAGGCAAAGAGAGGCAAAGCCAAAATCATAGGCAATGAAACAATGCTGTCATAAAGACAGGCAGCAGGGTTCTGGTAGATTTCAGAGCAGGCTTCAAAGGGTGTGTTTGAATACTTGGTGTTGTAGGTTGACTGTTACCTTCATCATTGTCTCCAGGGCGTACTTTTTCTCTGCATGCTTCTTTAATGTCTTAACTTTGGCTTCATTGATGAGCTTTTCTTGGTATTTGAGCAGCGCTCTCTCTCTGATGCTCTTCAGTTTTTCTTTATCATCTGAAATATATTGAGTCACATTATTTCACTGGGATATCAAACAATTTGTATCCACAACTGAGCATAATTTGAAAAAATAAAATCTCACACTCGCGTTTTTGTTTTCAGTCATTCCATGGATCTGTCTATGGTCAAATGTTTTGTGTGATGATAAATATAAAACAAAGCAAAGAAAAATTTAGGTTTCAGTGCAAAACAATGGAGTTTCAGGAATAAATTCAGATACTGATGGCTTTCTGGTTTGCTTATTGGCTTGCTTGATAACTTTATGGCCGAGTCCCAATTTAGGGTCTGCACCCTTGTGTCCCACACATCAGACACCACAGAGGTCATAACAAATCAGTCAGAGAGGAGATGGTCTCACATACCAAGAGTTTTTCTGTCGCATTATTATGTTCCCCGCCCCACCTTCTGTCAACTGGCCACCTTGTCAGCTGCACGCACCAACCTACCTTAGTGGGCGTAACCCATGGCTTAGCAAACATTTGTCAGTACTTAGTTACACGTGAATTACAAGTATTACTTATTTACAATTGTACCTATGAAGCGTAATTTTGTCAGTTTGTCTTTTTTTTAATTTACCAACCATTCTGTCTTGAGAAAAAAATCACGCAGTGACTCATGGGGCTGTTTTGGGAGTGAAGGATCCACCTGATGAATCCTTAGTTTGCAGAGGAAATAAAGCTGCAAATCTCGGATGCCTCACAAGCAGCCTTTGAAATGGGACATCCTAGTCATGCAACTTATGACATAAATGTCTCACAGCTGCAACCGCAGAAGCCACTGAATTGGGACAAAGCAGTGTTAGAGGTAAGTTACTGACTATTCTGCTCTGTTTCGGATTTCTGAGACAGAATCCGGCTGTTTCCTTTCAGCAGTTGCCCAGTCCTGCTGCATTCTTCAAGCTGTACAGCCTTTGGATTCAAATACGGGATTCATAATACGAGCAAAGCGCTTGCAAAGTTTGCTCATGGTACACTGTGGCCCAAACAAGAAGTGCCAAATTCTTAATCCACAGTGAAATAGGAAATGTCAAACACTTCCTGGATCGACACTTCCTGGATTGACAGACAAGATCCTATGGAATCTCGTGGGAACTCATTGGCAAGGTCACACTCAAACAGGAAGTGCCAAATTTTCAGTCACAGTGAAACAGGAAATGTCAAATGTTGAACACTTCCTGGCATGGGTGAAGCTACAGCAGAGGGCAGGGTTTCACTGGACTCTCCTGAAATCTGACTGGACACAGATGATTGACATGTCACGGCACCACACGTCTGGTTGAAAGAGCTACATTTTGAAATTAGTGAGTCACATTGACTGCTAGGTTGAACAGGGTGGCGGGAGGCAGAAGTGTTGTTGTAGTGGAGTTGTGGAGGAAAGATCTCGCCTTGGAGGTTTGATTTTGACACACGGTTTATTGGTTTGAGTGTAACTGTTATTGCTGAGTGGAGTGGTGTGGATTTGCTGGCCGATCTTGCACTATTCCTCTTGGTATCATTGTGTGCGCGTGGTTAGTGTTGTGGGTTAGCTTGTTTTGATATTGCCTCTTCTTTGGGAGGTGGAGGTAGGGTGGTTCATGAGGTAGACACGGTTAGAGGTGAAAATACAATGTCAGGAAAACATGATAGAGCTGATACATCACTTGAAAAAGACAGGTCTCAAATGACAAAAATGGCTATGGAAGCATTTAGAGTTGTTCTCAAGATAAGAGATCAATCTGGGGGCGGCTTTAGGGCTGTAAATCTGCTAAAGATTACTGAATCTTTAAGGAGTGGTGGGGAAGGTTTGGATGCGCGGGTCTTATCAAATGGTGATCTTGTAATATGCAAGAATAAAGACCAGGTGGGTAAAGTCAGCAAGATTGGAACGATTGCAGGCAAACGAGTGGATGCCATGATTACTGAGACTAAAGATATAATTCAGGGTGTTATCTATGGTGTTTGTGCTGATATATTGGAAGATGAGATTAAGGAAAACATCAAGGGTGGTACTGTCAGTGATGTTAGACAGTTCAAAGTGTGTGAAGGCGGTAACCCCAATGCTCCTATTTTGATAGCATTTAGTGGGAAAATTTTACTGGAGAGAGTGTTCATTGGCTGTTTGTCATTTCCAGTCAGAGCTTACCAGAAACTCACAATGCAATGCTTCAAGTGCCAGCGCTTTGGGCACATGGTTGCCTCATGTAATGGGGGCAGGCGGTGTTATTAAGTCACCCCAGCATGGAGGGAAATGTAAGGGTTGGAGAAGGTGAAGATTTAATGGGCATGGAAGAGAGTGAGCTTAATGACATCTATGGTAATGGTTAATTTATTATTTATGGTCTGTATCTTGCAATGGAATGCCAGAAGTCAAATACCCAATGGGCAAGAGTTTAAAAAGTTTATCATGGATCTAAAGGCAAAGATGGATATATTGTGTGTTCAAGAGACTTGGTTAAAGCCTTGTCTGGACTTTTCAATTCCGGGATATGACTGTTTGCATAGGGATCGAAGAAATGGGTCTGGTGGTGGGTGTGCAACATTTATTAAGGCAGGAGTTCAATATAAACGGTGTGAGTGTGAAGTTTTGCTTGAGTGTTTAATCACAGAGGTATGGAGCACACAGGGGAAAATATCTGTTGTGAACTGTTATAATCCACGGTGGCCTCTGATTTTGACAGAGACTGAAGAAACTGCAAGTAAAACTAGTTCCGCTGTTGTTTGGGTGGGTGATTTTAATGCACATAACCCTTTGTGGGGAGTTATGCAAATGGTCTGGTGATCGAGGAGCTGTTAGACAGGAATAATTTAGTTATGTTGAAGGATTGTAGGCTAGATATTACTTCAAACAAGACATCTTGCCTTGATCTTTCTTTTGCATGCCCATCATTAGCAAGGATAGCAGACTGGAGAGTATTGCACAAGGATTCAATTGGCAGTGATCACTTCCCTGTGATAACTATTTTTAATAAAGCAATGGTGGTAGAGTCTTGGGTGAGAGTCCCTATTCTAGATTTTTTCCAGGCAGATTGGGACAAGTTTAGGGGGGGCACTTAATAAAGGGTTGGCTGAGGTAATAAGTTATGGTTCGATAAATGAGATGTGTGATTCCTTGTCAAGTATGATAATGAGAGTAGCAGCAGAGACTATTCCAAACAGGAGATTGCCTCGTGATCATGTTATTGTCCCATGGTGGAATAAAAAGTGTTCTGAAGTTGTGAATAATAGGAGGAAAGTTTTTTATAAACTAAGGAAAAACCCTACTCAAAATGTCATAGAGTATAAAAAGTGTAGAGCCATAGCTTGGAAAACTATCAAAAGTAAAGTAAGTAAATCCAAGGTGGATCTGCATGTTGAATTGGCACAAGTTTTACGCCGGATGCCCTTCCTGACACAACTCTACATTACATGGAGAAATGTGGCAGGGGTGGGATTTGAACCCAGAACCTTATGAACTGAAACCAAGTGCATTAACCACTTGGCCACCACCCCTGCAGCTTAGAAAACTATCAAAGAGGCTAAATAGAAATGTTGGAGGTGTTGGGAAAGTGAAGTACACGGACCCACGCCAGGGGGCATAAATGAACGGCCAATAGGAAGTCCGAATAAATAACAATTTATTCTGCAAATGTGCACAACAACCAAATATGCTTTAAGTCTGTCAATCAATCTACACAAAAATGATGCGTGGGCAGGCCCAAGGGTAGGAGATGCCTATCCAGAGAAGAGCCAGGACCCACGAGGTTCCACCACCAACGGAGACCTGCAACACACCGGAGCTGCCAAGTCCTGAGTCCCCAGGTGGCCACTGCTTCCAGCTGTCAGATCCGGTACTGCTGGCAGTAACAGACACGGGTTAAAGATGGGTGTGTGTACACCCAGCAAACAGTCAGCAATAATACAGTTCCTTCCTGAGGGAAACATCCACCACTCCCAGAAAACAGGAATACTGAAAACGTGCAGTACCAACAGTAACACTCTGAGATAAGGAAAATGAGGAGTGGAAACACCAGCTCCTCCAAACTTCCACAAACCCAGCTCCAAGCTGCAAGTATACCAGAGGTTACGACTGCAAAGGTCAGTAGCAATAAATGTGCGAACGGCACAAAGCGGCTGAGTAGGTTTACCTGACGGGTAAGCTGATAACTCAGCAGAGTTGTGGTGTCTCTTCCAGGCTTTTATGGGTTGTGATGATGATGGGATGATTGCAGACAGCTGTCAGCTCCTGGCTCCTGGTGGACTCCTGCGGCAACTGCGCCCTCTGGTGCCTGAAACCCGACAACAGGCAGGGCGCCCTCTGGTGTTGGCCAGCAGTACTTCCTCTTCGGGCGGCCCACACAACAGGATCCCCCCCTCAACGGGCGCCTCCTGGCGCCTGACCAGGCTTGTCGGGATGTCGCTGGTAAAAATCGGCCAGGAGGGCCGGATCCAGGATGAAGCTCCTCTTCACCCAGGATCAAATCAAATCAAATCAATTTTATTTATATAGCGCCAAATCACAACAAACAGTTGCCCCAAGGCGCACTCTTCGGGTCTGTACCCCTCCCAATCCACCAGATATTGGAAACCCCGACCCCTCCGGCGAACATCAAGAAGCCTGCGTACCGTCCACGCAGGCTCACTGTAGATGATGCGGGCAGGAGGCAGCGCTGGTCCAGGGGTGCAGAGGTCCGAGGTGTGATATGTCTTGATTTTGGACACATGGAAAACGGGGTGGATCCGCAGTGAAGCTGGGAGTTTTAGCTTCACTGCGGCTGGACTGATGACTTTGGTGATGGGAAATGGTCCAATGTATCTGTCCGTCAGTTTTGGTGAGTCCGTGTGCAGAGGGATGTTTTTAGTTGATAGCCAAACCTCCTGCCCAGGCTGGTAAGCGGGGGCCGGGGAGCATCAGCGATCTGCATGGCTCTTCGCCCTCGTCCGGGCTTTCAGAAGGGTAGAGCGGGCTGTCCGCCACACCCGACGGCACCTTCTGAGATGGGCCTGGACCGAGGGAACCTCGACCTCTCCCTCGACTGCTGGGAATAATGGGGGCTGGTACCCCAAACACACCTCGAACGGGGAGAGGCCGGTCACTGATGATGTCTGGCTATTGTGGGTGTACTCGATCCAGGCCAGATGTTGACTCCAGGCCGTCGGGTGCGCAGAGGTTACACAATGTAAGACCTGTTCCAGATCTTGATTAGCCCGCTCTGCTTGTCCGTTGGTCTGTGGGTGGTACCCGGATGACATGCTCGCGGTGGCCCCCAGTTCCTTGCAGAAACTCCTCCAGACTTGTGACGAGAACTGGGGACCATGATCCGATACGATGTTCATCGGGATACCATGCAGACGCATGACGTGATGGACCAGGAGGTCTGCAGTCTCCTGGGCTGTCGGGAGCTACGGGAGGGCCACGAAGTGGGCCGCCTTGGAGAACCGGTCCACTACCGTCAAGATGGTAGTCATTCCCTGGGACGCAGGGAGACCCGTGACGAAGTCTAGGCTTATGTGTGACCAGGGGCATCGAGGTACTGGCAACGGCTGGAGGAGTCCTTTCTCGGCTTGGTGTACAGCCTTGCCCCTGGCGCAGGTGGTACAGGCCCGGACATACTCCCGGACATCAGTCTCCATTGACGCCCACCAGAATTGCTGCCGGACCACTGCCACGGTCCTTCGCACCCCCGGATGGCAGGAGAGCTTGGAACCGTGACAGAAGTCCAAGACTGCAGCTCTTGCGTCTGGTGGGACATAGAGTCAGTTTGCTGGTCCACCGCCGGGGTCCGGGTGTCGCGTCAGGGCCTCCCTGACAATGTTTTCCATGTCCCACATGAGGGTGGGGACGATAGCGGACTCCGGTATGATGGTGTCTGGTGGATCCAACAGCTCTGTTCTGACCTCCTCTTCATGCACCCGGAACAGTGCATCAGACCTCTGGTTTTTGGTCCCGGGGCGGTAGGTGATCCGGAAGTCAAAATGTCCGAAAAATAGTGACCAACGGGCTTGCCTGGGGTTCAGACGCTTAGCGGTCCAAATGTACTCCAGGTTCCGATGGTCAGTGAAGACTGAATGGAACCGCAGCTCCCTCCAACAGATGTCTCCACTCCTCCAGGGCCTCTTTCACCGCCAGGAGCTCCCGATTGCCGACGTCATAGTTCCGCTCTGCCGGGGTCAACCTGCGGGAGAAATAGGCACAAGGGTGGAGAACCTTGTCGGACTGCCCGCTCTGGGACAGCACAGCTCCTATCCCTGAGTCAGAGGCATACACTTCAACAACAAACTGGCGGTTAGGATCGGGCTGCACCAGAACTGGTGCAGTCGAGAACCGGCGTTTCAACTCCCTAAACGCGGCTTCGCACCAATCTGACCAGGTGAAGGGGACTTTTGGGGAGGTCAGGGCTGTAAGGGGACCAACAACCTGACTATATCCCTTGATGAACCTCCTATAGAAATTTGCGAAGCCGAGGAACTGTTGCAGCTTCCTACGGCTTACCGGTTGGGGCCAATCTCTCACCGCCGCTACCTTGGCCGGATCGGGTGCGACGGAGTTGGAGGAGATGATGAACCCCAGGAAGGACAAAGAAGTACGGTGGAACTCGCACTTCTCGCCCTTCACAAACAGCTGGCTCTCCAACAACCGCTGCAGGACCTGACGTACATGCTTAACATGGGTCTCAGGATCCGGGGAGAAGATGAGGATATCATCCAGGTATACGAAGACGAACCGATGCAGGAAGTCCCGCAAGACGTCATTTACCAACGCTTGGAACGTTGCGGGGGTGTTAGTGAGGCCGAACGGCATGACCAGGTACTCAAAGTGACCTAACGGGGTGTTAAATGCCGTCTTCCATTCGTCTCCCTTCCGGATCCGAACCAGGTGGTAAGCATTCCTAAGATCTAGTTTAGTGAATATTTTGGCTCCATGCAAGGGCGTGAACACTGAATCCAATCAAGGCATCTTGTTCAGCCCTCTATAATCAATGCATGGGCGGAGTACGCCGTCCTTCTTGCCCACAAAAAAGAAACCAGCACCTATTGGGGAGGAAGAGCTCCGGATTAGCCCGGCAGCTAAAGAGTCCCGGATGTAGGTCTCCATTGATTCGCGCTCAGGACGTGAGAGGTTGTACAGCCTGCTGGACGGATACTCAGCGCCCGGGATCAAATCAATGGCACAATCATACGGTCGGTGCGGGGGAAGCGTGAGTGCCAGATCTTTGCTGAAAACGTCAGCAAGATCGTGGTACTCAGCCGGCACAGCCGTGAGATTGGGGGGAACTCGGACCTCCTCTTTAGCAGTCGCACCGGGTGGGACCGAGGATCTTAAACACTCCCGGTGGCAGGTTTCGCTTCATTGAACCACAACCCCAGTCGGCCAATCGATCCGGGGATTGTGCTTAATCATCCATGGATAACCCAAAATAATTCTGGAGGTAGAAGGTGTTACAAAAAACACAATCTCCTCCCTGTGGTTTCCAGACACAACCAGTGTTAAGGGCTGTGTCTGGTGTGTTATTAAAGAAAGAAGGGTGCCATCTAGTGCCCGTAACTTCAATGGTGAAGGAAGGGCCACTAGAGGGAGCCCTACTTCCTTAGCACATCTACTGTCAAGTAGATTCCCCTCTGACCCCGTGTCGATAAGTGCTGGGGCATGAAGGGTTAAATCCCCACTGAGGATCATGACCGGGACTCGTGCGGATTTTCGTGGTTTTCCCTCGTGAGTATTATGGCTCACCCTCAGCCCAGTCTCTAAGGGCGAGCGTTGCCGTTTTGATCGCTTGGGGCAGTTTTTCTGCATGTGCTCACTCGAGCCGCAGTAAAAACACTCTCCACGTGCCAGCCTCCTTTGTCTGTCATTCAGTCTCAATTCAGCCCTGCTTGTGTCCCTAACATCGTCAGCAGGGGGAGCTGTTGTCACGCGGAACGCTCTGGCTTTGGAGCGGGGGGAGGACGGTGCTGCTTCAGACCCGGAAGGGAGAGGGGCGGCGCATGCCCGGCCACGCCCCTCGTCTCGCTCCCGTAGACGTTCTTCTAATCGGTTGTCTAACCGTATAACTAGGTCGATAAGCCCGTCTAAATCCCGCGGCTGATCCTTCGCCACCAGGTGCTCCTTTAGGGCTGGAGACAGCCTCCTTATAAAGGCGGCGCGGAGCGCTACCGAATTCCAGCCGGCTCTCGCTGCCGCAACGCGGAAGTCGACTGAATACTCAGCGGCGCTCCGGCGCCCCTGTCGGATTGACAGTAGCACATTAGAAGCGGATTCGCCTCTGTAAGGATGATCAAACACCTGTCGAAACTCCCTGATAAACTCAGTGTACGTCGACAGGAGCCGTGAATTCTGCTCCCAGAGCGTCGTAGCCCAGGCGCATGCCTTGCCCCGAAGCAAATTAATCACAAAAGCCACCCGGCTGTGGTCTGACACGTACATCATAGGGCGTTGTGAAAAAACGAGCGTGCACTGCATCGGAAAGTCCACGCACGTTTCGACACAACCCCCGTACGCTTCCGGGGGGCTAATGTAAGCTTCAGGAGAAGGGGGGGAGACCTATGAACTACCACTGGATCATCATTATTAAGCAACAGGCCCGCAGGAGGGGTGGCTGCAGCCGCGTCTGACGCGCGCGCCTCTACCTGAGCGGTGAGAGCCTCCATCCTGCTGGTGAGGTGAATCTCCTGCTCTGTTAACAGATCCAACCGAGCCACTAAGTTGGTGAGAATGTGCTGCATCTCACCCAACTCACCTCCTGGTGGAGCCTGCGCACCTTGCCTTTCCATTGGTGGTTCAAACGGTGGTAAACGCCCCTCGGAGTCCATGACGTGGCCAAGTTATCCTGTTGGGAAAGTGAAGTACACGGACCCACGCCAGGGGGCGTAAATGAACGGCCAATAGAAAGTCCGAATAAATAACAATTTATTCTGCAAATGTGCACAACAACCAAATATGCTTTTAGTCTGTCAATCAATCTAAACAAAAAATGATGCGTGGGCAGGCCCGAGGGTAGGAGACGCCTATCCAGAGAAGAGCCGGGACCCACGACGGTCTCCCAACTGAGACCTGCAACACACCGGAGCCGCCAAGTCCTGAGTCCCCAGGTGGCCACTGCTTCCAGCTGTCAGATCCGGTACTGCTGGCAGGAACAGACACAGGTTAAAGATGGGTGTGTGTACACCCAGCAAACAGTCAGCAATAATACAGTTCCTTCCTGAGGGTAAAATCCACCACTCCCAGAAAACAGGGATACTGAAAACGTGCAGTACCAACAGTAACACTCTGAGATAAGGAAAATGAGGAGTGGAAACACCAGCTCCTCCAAACTTCCACAAACCCAGCTCCAAGCTGCAAGTATACCAGAGGTTACGACTGCAAAGGTCAGTAGCAACTTTTATGGGTTGTGATGACAGCTGTCAGCGCCTGGCTCCTGGTGGACTCCTGCGGCAACTGCGCCCTCTGGTGCCTGAAACCTGACAACAGGCAGGGCACCCTCTGGTGTTGGCCAGCAGTACCTCCTCTTCGGGCGGCCCACACAACAGGAGGGAGGTATGTGGTACATTAGGTCCTAAAACGTCTGTCAAGCAAGTTTGGTCAAGAATTCGTTGAATGATGGGAAAAATGGGAAATTCCTCTCTTCCTGTTTTAAAAATGGCAGTAGAGAGGCTGTATTTTGTAAACAAAAAGCAGATACAGTATGTGTGTAGAAATATTTCAAGATGTTCAGAATTCCAAGTATATATAGGAGAGGAGAGTTAGAACTTAGACTTAGAACTGATGTGTTAAAAGGAAATAATTGGAAGTTATTATGTAACAAGGTTGAAAAGTTTCCTTTTCATTTTTTTTTTCTTTCAAAGAGCTGAAAGAGGTGGTAGAGGCGGGTGCAAATACGACCCCAGGACAGGATCAGATAAGTTATGAGCTTCTGCAGCATCTGGACGATCTAGTGTTGGAGGAGATCCTTGCTCTGTTTAATTATATTTGGGAGGCTGGTTCATTACCAAAGGTTTGGAAGCATTCAATAGCAATTCCCATCTTGAAGCCAGGTAAGGATCCTTCCTCTCCATTTTCTTACCGACCTATAGCGTTAACGTCAGTGCTTTGTAAGGTGATGGAAAGAATGGTCACTAACAGGTTAGTGTATTTTTTTGGAAGTTTCTTGGTTTTGTGTTAATTATCAAAGTGGTTTTAGAATCAGTAGGAATACAATGGACTCCATTGCGGTGCTGGATCAGGACACTCGGAAAGCTGTTATTAACAAGGAGGCTGTAGTTGCAGTTTTTCTTGATATTGAAAAAGCTCATGGCAGCATGTGGCGGGAGGGGCGGTTAATTAAGCTGTTTGATGCAGGCATAAGGGGAGAATATTTTTTTGGACCAAAGACTTCCTCACTGGCAGAACAATTCAGGTCAGAATAGAAAATCAGCTGTCAACGACTGTGAGTATATTGAATGGTACACCTCAGGGGGCTGTGATTAGTCCTGTTTTGTTTAATGTTATGATAAATGATAAATATCTTTCTAAGTTTAAGTCCAACTTTTGGTAAATTGCTTTTTGCAGATGATGGCGCCATCTGGTGTAGAGGCAAGAACATTGAGTTTTTAATTAAACAGAAAGCCTTAGAAAGTGTTGTTAAATGGGGCAATATGTGGAGTTTTAAGATTTCACCTTCTAAAAGTAATTTTATGATTTTGGGTTTAAAAAGAAAATTCCTGAGACGTCACTGTATTTGTATGGACGCCCATTAGAAAAGGTTAAAGTGTTTAATTTTTTAGGCATGTGGATTGATGAGAAGATCAATCAATCAATCAATCAATCAATCAATCAATCAATCAATCAATTTTTTTATATAGCGCCAAATCACAACAAACAGTTGCCCCAAGGCGCTTTATATTGTAAGGCAAGGCCATACAATAATTATGTAAAACCCCAACGGTCAAAACGACCCCCTGTGAGCAAGCACTTGGCTACAGTGGGAAGGAAAAACTCCCTTTTAACAGGAAGAAACCTCCAGCAGAACCAGGCTCAGGGAGGGGCAGTCTTCTGCTGGGACTGGTTGGGGCTGAGGGAGAGAACCAGGAAAAAGACATGCTGTGGAGGGGAGCAGAGATCGATCACTAATGATTAAATGCAGAGTGGTGCATACAGAGCAAAAAGAGAAAGAAACAGTGCATCATGGGAACCCCCCAGCAGTCTACGTCTATAGCAGCATAACTAAGGGATGGTTCAGGGTCACCTGATCCAGCCCTAACTATAAGCTTTAGCAAAAAGGAAAGTTTTAAGCCTAATCTTAAAAGTAGAGAGGGTGTCTGTCTCCCTGATCTGAATTGGGAGCTGGTTCCACAGGAGAGGAGCCTGAAAGCTGAAGGCTCTGCCTCCCATTCTACTCTTACAAACCCTAGGAACTACAAGTAAGCCTGCAGTCTGAGAGCGAAGCGCTCTATTGGGGTGATATGGTACTACAAGGTCCCTAAGATAAGATGGGACCTGATTATTCAAAACCTTATAAGTAAGAAGAAGAATTTTAAATTCTATTCTAGAATTAACAGGAAGCCAATGAAGAGAGGCCAATATGGGTGAGATATGCTCTCTCCTTCTAGTCCCCGTCAGTACTCTAGCTGCAGCATTTTGAATTAACTGAAGGCTTTTTAGGGAATTTTTAGGACAACCTGATAATAATGAATTACAATAGTCCAGCCTAGAGGAAATAAATGCATGAATTAGTTTTTCAGCATCACTCTGAGACAAGACCTTTCTGATTTTAGAGATATTGCGTAAATGCAAAAAAGCAGTCCTACATATTTGTTTAATATGCGCTTTGAATGACATATCCTGATCAAAAATGACTCCAAGATTTCTCACAGTATTACTAGAGGTCAGGGTAATGCCATCCAGAGTAAGGATCTGGTTAGACACCATGTTTCTAAGATTTGTGGGGCCAAGTACAATAACTTCAGTTTTATCTGAGTTTAAAAGCAGGAAATTAGAGGTCATCCATGTCTTTATGTCTGTAAGACAATCCTGCAGTTTAGCTAATTGGTGTGTGTCCTCTGGCTTCATGGATAGATAAAGCTGGGTATCATCTGCGTAATAATGAAAATTTAAGCAATACCGTCTAATAATACTGCCTAAGGGAAGCATGTATAAAGTGAATAAAATTGGTCCTAGCACAGAACCTTGTGGAACTCCATAATTAACTTTAGTCTGTGAAGAAGATTCCCCATTTACATGAACAAATTGTAATCTATTAGACAAATATGATTCAAACCACCGCAGCGCAGTGCCTTTAATACCTATGGCATGCTCTAATCTCTGTAATAAAATTTTATGGTCAACAGTATCAAAAGCAGCACTGAGGTCTAACAGAACAAGCACAGAGATGAGTCCACTGTCCGAGGCCATAAGAAGATCATTTGTAACCTTCACTAATGCTGTTTCTGTACTATGATGAATTCTAAAACCTGACTGAAACTCTTCAAATAGACCATTCCTCTGCAGATGATCAGTTAGCTGTTTTACAACTACCCTTTCAAGAATTTTTGAGAGAAAAGGAAGGTTGGAGATTGGCCTATAATTAGCTAAGATAGCTGGGTCAAGTGATGGCTTTTTAAGTAATGGTTTAATTACTGCCACCTTAAAAGCCTGTGGTACATAGCCAACTAACAAAGATAGATTGATCATATTTAAGATCGAAGCATTAAATAATGGTAGGGCTTCCTTGAGCAGCCTGGTAGGAATGGGGTCTAATAAACATGTTGATGGTTTGGATGAAGTAACTAATGAAAATAACTCAGACAGAACAATCGGAGAGAAAGAGTCTAACCAAATACCGGCATCACTGAAAGCAGCCAAAGATAACGATAAGTCTTTGGGATGGTTATGAGTAATTTTTTCTCTAATAGTTAAAATTTTATTAGCAAAAAAAGTCATGAAGTCATTACTAGTTAAAGTTAAAGGAATACTCGGCTCAATAGAGCTCTGACTCTGTCAGCCTGGCTACAGTGCTGAAAAGAAACCTGGGGTTGTTCTTATTTTCTTCAATTAGTGATGAGTAGTAAGATGTCCTAGCTTTACGGAGGGCTTTTTTTTATAGAGCAACAGACTCTTTTTCCAGGCTAAGTGAAGATCTTCTAAATTAGTGAGACGCCATTTCCTCTCCAACTTACGGGTTATCTGCTTTAAGCTACGAGTTTGTGAGTTATACCACGGAGTCAGACACTTCTGATTTAAAGCTCTCTTTTTCAGAGGAGCTACAGCATCCAAAGTTGTCTTCAATGAGGATGTAAAACATAACATGGAGCACTGAGAAAACTGTATGCAAATGTGAAAAAAATAATTAATGTTCTGCGCAGTTTGGCTGGTAGTGATTGGGGAGCAGATTGGACTGTTTTGTATATGATTTATAGAGCAATGATTAGATCAACTTTAAATTATGGTTGCTTTATATATGGCACTGCTGCAAAAACTGTTTTGGAAAAGTTGGATAGAGTGCGATCAAAAGCCCTAAGAATTTGCAGTGGAGCTTTTAGGACAACTCCAATACCAGCCTTACTGGTTGAAATGGGAGAGACTCCTTTAAAAATTAGAAGATTGAAGTTGGGAACTCCAATACTGGGCTAGATTTGCTGGAATCAAACATGACTCTGCTCCTTCTCCATTTTGGCTTTTACCGGAACCTGGCGTCCATCTGGACTTTGTGGCAGGAAGAGTGGTGTTAGTCATCAGGTTAATGAGTTTGTGGCGTGTAATAGAGATGGGCTTTGTCAGTGTGGTCTATCTGAAACTATTTTGCATGTGTTATTATCCTGTGGTCACTACGTTGCCGAAAGATGGGTTATGTTTGAGGAGCTTTCAGAGATTGGGCTAACAACATTCTCTATAAAGTCTATTTTTTCCTCCAGACAGAATTTGCAGTTGATAGATATTATTAGTTTTCTTTGCTCCACCAACCTCTACGTAAGAATATAGTGTAAGCGGTTTATGTTGACCGGATGGGGCAGCATTATGCTTGTTTAGCATGCAGCCAGCCGTAAATCATTAGAAGAAGAAGAAGAAGAAGAAGACGACTGCTAGGTTCCTCCTGTCCAGTAGTTAGTGCTGTGTACCACAAAAACTTCTAATGCACCTTAGTAGAAGAAGAAAAATGTTTGCCACAGATTTGAACTGAACACGTTGTTTGAACTATGGACTTCTAATCACACCAAACGTATATTGGTGAGTAAACGACCATATTTTATGCCAGAAATGAGGTCTAGTTTGTTAAAAGCAGCATTTTTCCATTAAATATTGCCTTATATACACATGCTTAAGCTAACAGACTGGTTCATGCTCTGTTGGCTTATTAGTAGGGATGGGTATCAAGAAGCGGTTCCTTTCGGGTACCGTTAAGAAATTATTCGATCCACCGACATCAATAAGCTTTTTGCTTAACAATTCCCTTATCGGTCCTTCAGAGTGGCTGTTGTTTTGGGGGGTGTTTATCAGGAAAATGATCATTTCTCTACATTGATTACAGACCTGCAGCGGGTCTGTAATCAACTTTTCTGCAGCGCGACTTTGCTTTGAACCTTGAACCAATCGAAGCAGTGCTTCGATCTACGATTCGTGAATTCATTGTTTTATTTCACTTTATACTAATTTTTCCCCGCTAAAACCCTGAACAGCATATGTCTGTGAGAAATATTTAATATTTTTATATTAAACCGACCTGTCATGGTCTTCTGAAACAGTTGATAGATGTATTTTATAACTTAAAAACGGGACCGATGCTAACACTTTAGCATGTCTATGGCCTTTTCAATGTTAAAGTTACCATTAAGCTTTTTGCATCAGCACAATTGTGTTGATTTGTTTTCTGTATAATTAATGGCTCAGCGTTCGTTGTCGTAAAAGAGTCAAATTGTAGTTTTTTACATTTATTTTTATTCATATATTAATAATAATAGCAACAACAATAATAGTCTACATAGACTATTATTACATAGTCTATGTAGACTATGTAATAATTCTCACAGGACATGATGCCCACCTCTTCCACCATTCGGAAGATTCAGATGGCTTTCGGTGGCTTTTCAGTCGTGTGACTATCCGAGAAATTGTGGAAGAGGTGAGCATGTCACAACATGTCCTGTGAGGCTTCAACACGGGGGCGCTTTTGCTCCGCCATCAGCTTCGTGTCAAAGCCATCGGCATGAATTTCGCTGCAACTCTTTTCATGGCCAAATCTTGTCACAGTGGAATGTGCCGAAAAAGTGCTGATGTCCACCTCTTCTGCAATTTCTCGGATAGTCACACGATGGTCTCGCATCACCACAGCGTTGACTTTAGAAATGATCTGGTCATTTCAGCATGCTGATGGCTGACCGGAGCGCGGCTCGCTCTCCACCGCTGTGCATATGTCTTTAAACCGGTTGTACCACTCCTTAATCTGTGTGATGCCCATAGGATCGTCACCAAAAGCCGTCTGAATAATCCGAATGGTTTCCACCTGGCTGTCGCCCAGTTTCTAGCAAAATTTGATGCAGTCGCGCTGCTCCAGTCGTTCCGCCATTTTCCTTGCAAAGAAAAAACGACGAAAGACTCCACCCATCCTCACACAAAGGCTGCTTACAAGCAAATGACGCAATCGACAGGCGTGAAAAAAATCACGCATGTGCACAAAGGTTCAAGGTTGGCTCATGGAAGCACACGTGATTCAAATCCATCAGGTTTTTGAAAAAAATAAAAAGGTTGGACTAACAGACCTCGTATTTGCACAAAAACAATAAAGTATATCAGTTTGAACATTAAGTATCTTGTCTTTGCGGTGTATTCAATTGAATATAGGTTGAAGAGGATTTGCAAATCATTGTATTCTGTTTTATTTACATTTCACACAATGTCCCAACTTCATTGGAATTGGGGTTGTACATTGAAGTAATTGCAGTTCTGCTGTACACGTGTGCATTAGGCAAATTTCAATGTGATAATGTAACTTAACATTTCTATTCTATAATCTCACATCTGCATGGCAAAAGTATTGAATCAACCATGCTGTCTATTTTGTAAGAGATTAATTTATGTACTGTGGTTGCAGATTTTATTCTGGTTCACCTACAACTGTACTGAGGTTGGATTTGTCATCTTTATATGAGTTAAACACATATGTAAATGTGGTCTGACATTATGTTCTGTCTGTACTGTGGACTGTTTTTCTACCTGATACAGATGAGCTGCAGTTAAAGTTAAGTGACGGATAAATCGATGAGGAAACATCATGCAGCTGTAAAGATGGAAAGGTTTTGTGCAACCACCTTGTGGCCCTGCTTTTCCAGAATGCTCATTACAGCATGTTGCAGGTGAGGGCTGTGGTCACATATGACGTTTACATAATTTTCAATTTATTTTCATTTATACAGCAAGGCGCTTCACACAAGTAAAGTCTAACCTTACTAACCCCCGGAGCAGCAGTGGTAAGGAAAAACTCCCTCTGGGGAAGAAACCTCAAGCAGACCAGACTCAAAGGGGTGACCCTCTGCTTGGGCCATGCTACAAACTAGAACAATTCACAAAACGAATATACAGGAAATGCTGTTGGTGCACAGGACAGGAGGGTCTCCAGCACAAATACGACACCCATCTCTGGATGGAGCTGCACCTTAAACAGAGAGAAAAAACAGAATCAGGCATCAGAAAGACAAGAAATACAGTATAATTTTCGGCATTAAACAAGAAAAACAGGAAAAACTAAGGTGATCGCCGGCCACTAGCCCTAAGCTTCACTAAAAGACCCAGAATTTAGGTAAAGTTGAGGCACGCTCAGTTTCCTAATAAAATGAAATAAAGAGTTTAAAGCATAGAGCTATAAGAGGTCTGTCCATCATACCTTTTTATTTTTTTTTTAAACTATATGGATTTGATTCATATGTTTTCACGTCAGACAAGCTTGAACCCTTGTGCGCATGCGTGAGTTTTTCCATGCCTGTCGGTGACGTCATTCGCCTGTGAGCATGCCTTGTGGAAGGAGTGGTCCCGCCCTGTCCTCGGATTTTCATTGTCTGGAAATGCCGGAATGATTTGGGTTTTTTTCCCATCAGAATTTTTTCAGAAGCTGTTAGAGACTGGCACCTGGAAACTATTCGAAAAATGTATCTGGCTTTCGGTGAAAATTTTACGGGCTTCACGGAGAATAAGGTCTGGTAGTACAGCTTTAAGGACCCCTTTAAGGACGCTCAGTGTGCCGCGCTCCGAGCTGCGATGACACGGCACAAGCCACCGGACCATTTCTGAGCTGATGGCTCTGTGGATACGAGACCGTCGTGTGCTCTTTCTCTGGTTATCACAAGAGCTGGACATCAGCCATTTTCCGTCAGATTTCACTTTTAACAAGAGATTTTGTCATGGAAAGCCGCGCGGAGGCTTTGTGCGTCACGACCGATTCACTTTGGAAGCGAGTTTCGGCGTGCCAGAGGACAAGTTTGGACATGTGTATCTCGGCTTTCAATGCTTACCAGTCCAGTAAGTATCAGTGAAATTGTGGAGAGCTGGACAATCTTCTATGGATTTTATGTGAATGAGATTATCAGCAGTTATCGGCATGTATAACTGAGTATCATCAGCATAGCAGTGAAAGGTAATCCCAAAACACCGCAATGTGTGTCCAAGGGGTGCTATATAAAGGGAGAAAAACAGGGGGCCTAAGACGGACCCCTGTGGAACCCCATATTTTATGTCACTGAGGTTAGATGTAGTGTTACTGTACAAAACACAGAACAACTGGTCAAGTATGACGTGAACCATGCAAGGACACTCCCAGTAATCCCAAAATGATTTTCCAGCCTATCAAGTAGAATATGATGATCGATGGTATAAAATGCAGCACTGAGATCTAACAGCACCAGAACCATAGTGGTGTCCAAATCCACTGCAAGCAGAAGATCATTCACCACTTTAGTGAGAGCTGTCTCTGTGGAATATTTTCTAAAAGCAGACTGCAGTGGCTCAAAGAGATTATTCTCAGTAAGATAGTTCACGAGCTGCCGTGACACCACTTTTTCCAGAATTTTAGAGCAAAATAACAGATTTGATATCGGCCTATAGTTTTCCAATATACTAGGGTCAAGATTAGATTTCTTAAGCAATGGTGTAATCACTGCAGATATGAAACATTTAGGAACAGATCCAGAAGTTAATGAGAGATGAATCATTTCCAGCACAGTCAGACCAAGAGTGGACCACAGGTCCTTAAACAGTTTTGTTGGTATGGGATCAAATAAACAGGTTGTGCTTTTTGTTGATGTTATGAGTTTCGTCAGCATGCCTAGTGAGATACTATCAAATTCTGTAAATCTAGGAAATACCTCAGTAATGGCACCCACCTCAATAGCAGGGTGTAGTGGCTGGGTTAAGGCATGCTGGGATATGTTTAACCTAATGTCTTCTATTTTGTTCTCAAAGTAATCTATGAAATCTTGGGCTGTAAAAGGAGAGCGAACTACAGGTGGTTGCCCATGAATAAGTGTTGCCACCGTGTCGAACAAGAACTTTGAGTTATGCTTGTTTTTGTTGATCAAATCAGAGTAATAGGTCTATTTTGTAGCAAATAATGCATGCTTATAGTCTAAGATCGCATCACCCCACGCAAGGTGGAATACCTCTAATTTTGAACTACGCCATTTCCATTCTAGACCTCTCTCCTCATGCTTGAGGTCACGCAGGTAATCACTGAACCAAGGTGACTATGTTTTGGGGGAGCCCAGCTTTAACACAGGTGGCGTGATCATGTCGATTGTAGTTTTGAGCACTGAGTTTAAACTAACCACAAGACTGTCTACTGATTGGGTATTTGCCAAATGTGAAGCTAAGACATCAGGCAGTCTATCTTCGAGTTCAGTCTTAGCTGAGGAGTTGATGCATCACCGTGATAGTGATATATATGGTTGTTGTTCGACTAAACACGGCAGCGAAACTGTGAACAGTGAATGATCAGAGACCACTGATGTAAGAGGCATGATGTCAATATTCGTGACAGCAATACCACGTGCGAGAACCAAATCCAGGGTATTTCCACTAATGTGCGTCGAGTCTCGAATGCATTGCCGACATCCGAAAGCATCCACAATTTCCATAAATGATTTGCAGAGGGGATCAGAAGGCTTATTTATATGAACATTAAAGTCACCAATGATCAGAATGTTATCTGCACTAGTTGACAAGTTAGACATGAACGCACCAAATTCATCTAAGAATTCAGAATATGAGCCAGAGGCCTATATGTAAGAGTAGAATGGGAGGCAGAGCCTTCAGCTTTCAGGCTCCTCTCCTGTGGAACCAGCTCCCAATTCGGATTAGGGAGACAGACACCCTCTCTACTTTTAAGATTAAGCTTAAAACTTTCCTTTTTGAATAAGCTTATAGTTAGGGCTGGATCGGGTGACCCTGAACCATCCCTTAGTTATGCTGCTATACACTTAAGACTGCTGGGGGTTTCCCATGAT
Source organism: Thalassophryne amazonica (assembly GCF_902500255.1). NCBI lineage: Eukaryota > Metazoa > Chordata > Actinopteri > Batrachoidiformes > Batrachoididae > Thalassophryne > Thalassophryne amazonica. The sequence continues at coordinate 6,964,956 of NC_047110.1, read as the reverse complement.
GCACCCAGTGTTTTTTTATTCACCTCTTTTTGCTCTGTATGCACCAATCTGCTTTTAATCATTGGCGATTGATCTCTGCTCTCTTCCACAGCATGTCTTTTTCCTGATTCTCTCCCCTCAGCCCCAACCAGTCCCAGCAGAAGACTGCCCCTCCCTGAGCCTGGTTCTGCTGGAGGTTCTTCCTGTTAAAAGGGAGTTTTTCCTTCCCACTGTTGCCAAGTGCTTGCTCATAGGGGGTCGTTTTGACCGTTGGGGTTTTTCTGTAATTATTGTATGGCTTTTGCCTTACAATATAAAGCGCCTTGGGGCAACTGTTTGTTGTGATTTGGCGCTATATAAATAAAATTGATTTCATTTGATTTGATTTATATACAGTGACAAAGCAATAAGACTAATTAAGGGACTTCGTGCAACTCCTGCCATGCAAAGGAGCCTTGAGCGTGAGCCACAGGTGTTACAGCAATATTCTCAATTGTTTAATGTCAATGTGTCACGTTGTGGCTTTGTCATTCACCGTGATTCTCCTCACCTTGGGGCCAGCCCAATGTAAAAGTATATGACCCTAATGTCAGTCCTCGTTTTGGCCTTGCCGAAATCAAACGCCCAAACATATCAAACATATCAGAGGCAAGGCATGCAAAAATGATTAATGGCAAGCCAACACTGAAGCGCCATCATAAACTCCACTGGCAGGTGCAGGGTCAACTGGCAGTTACTGGACTGAGTTGGTGTGACTTTATCACTGACACGGAGGATGACATGACCGTTGGAAAATTTGGAGTGATGATGAACTGATAAGGGAGATGAAACAGAAGGTGGACAAGTACTTTTTTGCTACATATATGGACGTGTTTCTTCAGGAGAAAGCTACATGAGAAATACATGCCAGAAAACACTGCTAACTTCTCGGCTATACCAGTGGGAACCTGCAAACTGGAAATAAATTGTAAATAAAAAAAAAACTCAGGAATCTGTTAAAAAGTTTGTTTCATTTAAAAATGTTTAATAAATTGTGTATATGTTGGATGAGTGTCTCCTGTTATGTGTGATACACTTAATATGTGAATCTGACTGTCTGCACTACAGCTGAACTACGCCAAACTATGTACACTATTTAAACTATACACACACTATACAGCTGTGTGAAACATGTGCAGAGGTGTTATGAAAAGGACACATGATTAATTCTAGGAGTGAATTCATACTGTCATATTTGACTGAAAAAAACGATGCTTTACTCTACAGGAACATAGCCTTTCAAATCAAGTGGTCCCTGGAAGTTGGTCATGATGCAGCAATTGGTCAGACAATGGTAGAGAAGTGTGTTCCCAGATACAAAACTCCTTCACTCTGTCAATGGCTCTCTCAACAAGGACTCAAAGTCGGGCGATTGCTTGTGTCTTCAGAGCATCTTCTCTGCTGAGCTGTGGTTAGGAATGAAAAAAGTCATTTTTATTATTCCAGTCACAATTGCCTGCACATGTTCAAAAGCTTAATACTAACAGTCACAAGTTTCATATGAAATTTGGAGTCATGCTCACCTGTCATTTTGAAGGGTGGTATTATCAGTGTTGCCCCGCGGTCAGCTAGGATACTCTCATTGGTGAAACCCTTGTCTGCCATGCAGCCATCTCCAGGCTCCAGTAAGTCCAGATGTCCACTGCGTTGTGTCAGTTTTCGGTCTGAGATGGAGCCGGTGAAGAGACTTGATACAAAAAGTCACTGCACCACATAGTGCAATCCCGATCAAACCCTTTAAAGGTTGTAGTGTTTTTGTAGTGTGAAAAAACTTCAGATTTGAGCATGAGGGATGATGGGTTCTGGCATCGCACCTTGGTGCAGTCAAGAATGACTAACCTCTGAACAATATTCGATGAATTTGGCTGGCATGGTCATTTGGACTTGCTGTTTACTCATCCAGATGGGCAGAGAACCAAGGAGCAGGTACAGGTAGTTGGCCCACGTTATCACTATACGTGAGACAGTTGGCACACTGACCTGAAACATGTCAGCCAACACCTTCTCTTGCAGGCCTGCAGCAATGCAGCAACAGTACAGAAAAAGCTCATCTACCAGTTGCAGGTAGTGTGTTGGACTGGGAGGTGTAACTTCAAATGTCTCTCCTTTTTTTGTGCTTTTGACCATTAAACTAACATGGGGGCAGATGACTAAATAGCCTCCCAGAAGGCACTAAAAATTTATCTCAAATTAAATCTTGTGTAAAATCAGATGTCATCATCTGAGATACAGAATCTGTGAAAATGTACCCGACACACTTTCAGCTTTAGCAATTCTTCACCAAGCATCTTTACTTCTGTCTCCAACTGCTGTATGTGTGCAGCAGCAGAATCCAGTGCACCTGTATGAGATGAGAAAAAAATAAAAAAATAACATGACATGGCTTTCTAAATGTTTTCATGCTGGCATTTTAGTAACTGAATCTGTATCCCATGCTGGCTGGAAATTGTGATTTTTATTTTATTTATTGAAATGTGTGTATGTATATGTGTATACCTATATATACAATTTATTTTTATATATTTGTAGTGTATCAGATCATGCTTGGGAAACAGATTTGTAATATCAATGAGCGTTTTGCCTACTACATTTATTTATATATATATATATATATATATATATATATATATATATATATATATATATATATATATATATATATACACACACACACACACACACACACACACACACACACACACACACACATACCTGGCAGTGGAGCAGAATGGTAGTCGTGTTCTCTCATCACTGACAAAACTGCCATGTCCTCCACTTCGTCCTCAAACAGCGGCTCCTCCACAGTCACAGCTGAGCAAATGTCATGGCCTAAACGAGCCGATGCTCTGGTATAAACGGATTCTCGTGGCACCAACATCCCTCTCCAACTATTCCACTCGAACTTAGAGGGCATGGCTCTGCTTTTTAATCGTTTTCAAGTGGCTTGCTGAGCAGTGCTTGTTGAAGCTAGACTGCTAATAGTACCCAGTGGTGGGCACAGATAACCAAAAAATTAAATTCGATAACAGGTAATCAGATAACTGAAAAGTTATCGTCGATAAAGATAAATCAATAAACCACCCAAAAATGTATCGGAAGTTACAGATAACCGATAAATTCCAATATTATCTCTGGCACATTTACAACTACTAGTAAAAAAAATGTAATAGCTTCTAGTAATATTAAAAATAACAACAGACCCAAACAATGAGACCACACTTTTTTCTTTCAACATTCTGCCCCTGCTGGAAGCTCTTGTTTACTACAGTGCTCCCAGCACAGAGGCACCCCGAGAACAGCCATAAAGCAAACTATCAATTACAATGCTCCGGTCAGGCGGAGGTCTTGAAAAATAAAGTCCTGCTGAGTTATGGTTTTGATTTATAAATAACATTAATACCGATAGAATAACTCCATTAATGTCAATTCTGTCATTTGTACAAATGTTGAATAATGCACTAATTCTGAGGTTTTGTAACAAACAGACAGATCGCAAAGGATTCTGGGTAAAAGTGCCTCTGATAAAGACTGATTGGTTCAGTCATTCATTATGTAAACCAACACGTTAATGTGACGTCTGTTGTGTGTTGGTGCTTAAAGATAAATGTGCTTTTGTAAAATATTCCATTTTTTATTTGTAAAAACAGGCATTTTTACGGAGCACTGGAAGTGTCATCGCAAAATGTTTTGCATGTGGAGAGAATGTGCGCACGTTTTATGATGTTGTAAAACGTGCTTTACACTGTGTGAGATGATTTTTCATGCAGGAATTTTTTGGACCGAGTTTCAGGTTAATCGTGCGTCCTGCATCGTGTATTGTACATGGAGTATCAAGCTGCGGTCAACATCTGACGACCACCTCCTGATCGCCGATCGTATGGTCGAATGAGAATCAAACCTGTTTGATATATTACTGTGGTTGGCGGCCGTCGTGAGGGTTTCCTGCTGCTAAAAAGCTACAAGCATCCAAACGCTTGCACTGTGCCTGTGCAAATACTGCAGAGCTGGCTTGTAATGTTATTATTATTATTTTGCTGTTGTTTTGTTTTGTTTTTAAACTTCATTTGTAAAAAAAAAAGAAAAAAAAAAAAGGCATTTGCAAAGCCAAAAAGTTGATTTGACAATCATCTGATATAACCGGGGTCAAAATAAATAGAACACTGCCATCTACTGGTTCCCAGACACTTAGTACTTAGGGCGAATACTGCCATGAACACTACTGGCCAGTAGATGGCAGTAGAGGCCTTGAAAACAAAATTCCAGATAATCCTTGTCTGCTACATTTAAAATGCGTGGAATTTAACAAACGCAAATACAAAACCAACGTCTATAAACCCAGAGAATATATTCAAGAGAGTTTTAGGCACTAGAGTTTAATGCTGTTGTCCGTGGAGCCTGAACAGAGTGTCTGAAATGCATTTGTCCTGTCGACGTACTGAGATTACATCATCATACCCATAATGCACTGCGGGTCACAGCATGTGCTCACAAAACCTTAAAAATTTGCACATTACTTTAAAACTAAACATATATCTGATATTTTCACTTTATAAAACTTCAGACATGACAGTAATTTTAAATAACTTGTCCAAAATTAGTTTGGTTAAAATTTGAACCATAAGTTAAAAAAGTATGCCTCTGGATGAGGTCAGGGGTGGGCAACGAGGGCCGAGACACTGCAGGTTTTCCTTGCAACCAATCACCTCAGCAGGTGGGTTGCTGATGAGCTTCCACCTTGAACATAAACACCTGGTCGTCTTGAAATTACCTGCTGAAACACCTGATCATTAATGAAATCACCTGCTGAGGTGACTGGTAGCAAGGAAAACCTGCAGTGCTTTGGCCCTTCATGGCACATGATTGCCCACCCCTGACTTAGGTGATATTGCCAGCATATCGGTATGGTGTTAAAAGAAATGTTTTTGGGTTTTTTTTTGGCCTTTTCTCCTTTGTCTGCAGAGGATTGAGATGCTTTTCGTACAAGCAGTTCTCTACTGTTTGCAGAGGTTAAAACTGTGCGTCTGTTACAAAACTTTTAACAGGTGGGTGCTGAACTGATTTTCAATTTTAAAAATGGTTGTCGCTGTTCAGCTTTGTTTACTTTATCGGTTTAAAAGTTATCGGACAAAAATTAATCAGAAGATAATTGGTTCGATAATGGTTTTTAAAGTTATCTAAAAAGATAATCCTATAATGAAAACATTATCTTCTATAATTGTTATCGGATTATCGGAAGTGTGCCCACCACTGATAGTACCTGTGGTATAATCTGCTTCACTGAATTGGAGGCTACAGACGAACGTGCTATTCCTTTTGATTGTAAACATTGGTACCTCACCCCGCCGGATAGCTCTCACTCATTCTTGCAGACACTCTGATCACTCAGAAATGCATGAAAGCTCAGGTACGGCTGCGTTTGTTTGTTGGAAGTGCACTGTGGCACAGGATAGTGACAACACAAAGTAGCTTCTGCCATTGTTATTGATGAACCGGAAGTTCTGATGCACAGCTAACTTTTGCTTACGCCTTAGGAACCCGGAAACATGACAATCCCCCATTACAGCACCTGGTTGTCCTGATTAGAGCACTTGGGTTAGTCTTTTTAAGTCACTTCTGTTTTTTCTTTGCTGGTTGATGAACTTGTCATGTCTTCCATCACACGTCTTGATGAATTTTTGTAATTTTTGTAATCCCAATTGTATTTATATTTTTGTCTTATTGTTTTTTTGTGCTTAGTCACTTGGAGGGGTTTTTGGTACAGTCTTTAGTGGGTTTTTGTACAGTCTTTTGGAGGTTGAAATTGTGAGATTTTGTATCATAAGGGGCCTCCTGATCTTCGTGGTGTTTCACTGTCACCTGAAGACATTAAAGTATTTTTGTTTTTTGCATTTAATCCTTGTATGTATATATATATATATATATATATATATATATATATATATATACACACACACACAAGGTCTATTAGAAAAGTATCCAAAATTGTGGATGTACCTGGACATGCCAGAACATGTCCCGTGAGGCTTCATCACGGCATTGCTGTGCGCCATGCGGCACCGCAGCGACGCGCGAAGCCTCCGCTCCTCTTTCCATGACAAAAACTCCTGTAACAGTGGAATGTGCCGTTCATTTCCAAACTGGACGCTGTGTTTTATCCGGGACGTCGTCTGACTAGGACAGAAACTGTGAAAAGATGTGGACATCAGCACTTTTTCGGCACATTGAGACAGACGTGCAGAGGAATTCCGCACGTCACGGTGCTGCATGGTGCAAAGCAACGGCGTGATGAAGCCTCACGATACATGTTCTGGCATGTCCAGGTACATCCACAATTTCTCGGATAATCACTCGATGGAAAAACCACCGACAGCTGTCTGAACGCCATCTCAAAGCCGTCCTGTGAGACCAAAACGGAGGTGGTTTTGTCTCGCTCGATCAGCGATTCGGTCCTGACGCGCGAAGCCTCCACTCGACTTTCCATGACAAAATCTCTTGTTAAAAGTGAAATCTGCTGGAAAATGGTTGATGTCCAGCTCTTGTGATAACCAGAGAAAGTGCACACGATGGTCCCGGCTCCACAGAGCCATCCGTTTAGAAATGATCCGGTGGTTTGTGGCTCTCAATGGCGGCACGGAGCGCGGCGCGCCGAGCGTCCTTAAAGCTGTAGTAACAGTCCTTATTCTCTGTGAAGCCTGTAAAATTTTCACCGAAAGCCAGATAAATTTTTCGAATGGTTTCCAGCTGCCAGTCTCTAACAGTTTCTGAAAAAATTCTAATGGAAAAAAAGCCCAAATCATTCTGCCATTGCCTGACAATGAAAATCCGCCGAGGGGGTGGACCACTCCTCACTCAAAGCCTGCTCACAGGCGAATGACGCAACCGACAGGCGTGGAAAAACTCACGCATGCGCACGAGGGTTCAAGCTTGTCTGACACAATCACACGTGATTCAAATCCATATGGTTTTTGAAAAAAATAATAAGGTCGGATACTTTTCTAATAGACCTCGTATATATATATAAAGAGTTCAGATGCAAATCCCAGTATCTTCAAAACCATTAATTATTAGTTAAGGCCAACATGTACTTGGCTGTCAAGAGGACCATCAGTGTGCAAAATATGAAAGAATTTGAACAAACTGTTTTCATTTTATTGATGAAAGTCTGTGCATTTCCGCATATGGTTTCCTTTAATCTCCATTTCCAACTGCATTTTTCTTCATTTGAAAAAAAAGTACTTACTGGGTTTTGCATCTGAACTCTTTATATATAAAATCAGTAACTTATTTAAAGTTTTTCCAAGTGCATTGAAGCTAATAGCTGTTAAATCTGCTAACATTAGTGCTGTGACATTTAAATGTTGCTCCACTGCGGAAGCCTTGCCAGCACTTACTGCCGACAGCGTCAGAAGTTACACTGCTGGTGTCAGCAGCTTGGAGCTCAGTCTCATTATTTTTTCCTGGTGACGTTCTGAAAACCTCAGCTGTCTTACCAGCAGGTATCATCAGATGGTCCCACAGCTTCTCAGCCCTCTTTGGCAAGGAGATGACGGCAACTCCTTTTCCAATTCTTGCGGTGCTTTTGTCTTCATCCACAGGTTCAAAGAGGAATGCCTCAAACAAATATGGTGGGAAGTGAATCTGGGAAGAGAAAGGAAAAGCCTGAGCCTAAAGGGGTTGTGGACTTCCCACTTGGAAGAAGTAAAAAAAAAAACAATGCAGCTTTTCCTGCTATGTTTTAAAAAACTGTTACTGGAAGAAACACTAAAGCACCTTCAACCTCAAAATATGACTGAAAAGGACATTTACACAATACTTTCCACTCCCAAAGCAACAAATCCAAAGATTCATTGGAATGATATGATCCTGACCTGATGGAAGCAGGTGGGTTTGACTTTGGTTTTTAGGTGTATCAGCAGAGGTGGGACAAAGTCATGGTCAAGTCAACAGAAGCAGAAATCCCAAGTCAGACTTGCTATCACTGACTGGTAGATGAATGAGGACCTGTTGTGCCAAGAACTGCAGAGTGACTTGAAAATGTGTTTTTCCCAGGTTTTTTATTTTATTTTATTTTTTACGTATATTGCCACAGCAGGGGTGGTGGTCAAGTGGTTAGTGCACTTGTTTTCATTTCGGAAGGTTCCCAGTTCAAACCCCTGCCACATTTCTCCATGTGATGTGGTGTTGTGTGAGGAAGAGCATCCTGTGTAAAACTTGGGCCAAATCAACATGCAGATCCACCTTGGAGCTGCTGTGGTGACCCCGAATGAAAAACAAGGGAGCGGCCGAAGGGACTTACTGACACCCAACATACAGTACCACCTTAAAAGGGGAGGAGCATAATGTGTGAATTTTGACAAATAAATTGTAACTGAATAATGGCCCCATGTAGTTTAGAAAGATGCCACAATCTAAAAAAGAACAGAAGTAAGAAAAACAAGACCAATCAGAGATTTCTGACTTTTGCCAATCCAGATCACCTCCAAAATTCAGTGGAGTCTTCCATTCCCGAATATCTATCTGTGGTGTAAATGTGGTGATAATACATGAAGTAGTTTTGAGGTAATCATTCAAAGCCTACGGTTCTGGTGCTGTTAGATCTCAGTGCTGCATTTGATACAGTGGATCATCATATTCTACTTGATAGGCTGGAAAATCATTTTGGGATTACTGGGAGTGCCCTTGCATGGCTGACGTCATACTTGACCAGTCGTTCTCACTGTGTTTTGTACAGTAACACTACCTCTAACCTTAGTGACATGAAATTTGGGGTTCCACAGGGGTCTGTCTTAGGCCCCCTGCTTTTCTCCCTTTATATAGCACCCCTTGGGCACACATTGCGGCGTTTTGGGATTACCTTTCACTGCTATGCAGATGATATTCAGTTATACATGCCGATAACTGCTGGTAATCTCATTCACATAAAATCCTTAGAAGATTGCCTTGCAGCAGTGAGAAGTTGGATGTCTAGAAACTTCCTACTTTTAAACTCTGATAAGACTGAAATGATGGTTCTTGGTCCAGTGAGACATCACCATCAATCTGACCAGTTAACGCTCAGCCTCGGCTCGTGTGTCATACTGCTTTCTTCCACCTGTGAAATATAGCGAAGATTCGTCCCATCCTGTCTATGGCTGATGCTGAGACTCTATTCCATGCGTTTATCTCTTCTAGATTGGACTACTGCAATGTTCTATTTTCTGGTTTACCACAGTCCAGCATTAGGGCTCTCCAATTGGTTCAAAATGCTGCAGCCAGACTTTTGACACGAAGCAGAAAGTTCGACCACATTACACCAATTTTGGCATCCCTTCACTGGCTTCCTGTCCCAGTGAGATCAGATTTTAAGGTTCTGCTACTAACCTATAAAATCATTCATGGACTGGCACCTCCCTACCTAGCTGACCTAATTAAACCTTACGTACCAGCCCAGGCTTTGCGTTCTCAGGGTGCAAGACTACTTTGTGTCCCGAAGGTGACACAAAGGGGGTCACAGAGCTTTCTCTTATCGTGCCCGTTCTATGGAATGATTTCCCTGCGTCAATAAAACAGTCAGATTCTGTGGAGATTTTCAAGTCCAGACTTAAGACGCACTTAAGTTCCCTTTTATATGGTTAGCATACTGGTACAGTTTTGTTTTACGCTTTTTACTCTTTTAATTCATTTATTAGTAATTGGAGCGGGCCGCGGCCTCAACTTTACCTAAATTCTGGGTCTTTTAGTGAAGTTCAGGGCTAGCGGCCGGCGATTACCTTAGTATTTCTTGTTTTTCTTGTTGTTTAATGCTGGCAAATTATACTGTATTTTTTGTCTTTCTGATGCCTGATTCTGTTTTTTCTCTGTTTAAGGTGCAGCTCCATCCACAGATGGGAGTTGTATTTGTGTTGGGGACCCTCCTGTCCTGTGCGCCAATAGCATTTCTTGTATATTCATCCGTGAATTGTTCTGTGAATTGTTCTGTAATTTATGTCTGTATCATGGCCCAAGCAGAGGGTCACCCCTTTGAGTCTGGTCTGCTTGAGTTTTTCCTTACCACTGTTGCTCTGGGGGTTGGTAAGGTTAGACCTTACCTGTGTGAAGCACTTGTTGTGATTTGGCGCTATATAAATGAAAATAAATTGAAATTGAAATTGAATTGAAAGCCTATATACACCTTAACCGTGGATGCTGTGTACGCTGGACGTCTGCAGAGGAGAGCCACCAGGATCTCCACTGGCCAAACTCACCCCGGACACCATCTGTTTGCTCCGCTCTCATCAGGGAAGCGATTCCGCAGCACAAAAACCCAGACTAGTAGATTGAGGAACAGCTTTTTCTCCAGAGCTGTAGCCTATATCACGCCCCCACTCTCAGACTCACCAGCTTCAGCTACAGTCTGAACCACAGCCTATTGTACCAACTGTATTTTAAACAGCAATGGGCAGTGCAATTTTTAAATCTCTCTTTACATTGTAAATAACATAAGATGCCTATTGTTGTTTTATGCACCTTATTTCTCTTATATTTTATTTTTATTTATTTATTTTATTTTTATATTTACTCATTGCTGCTACTGACTGGTTGTCACCAACAAAGTTTCTTTGTTTATTACAATGACAATAAAGTCTATGTCTTTAAGGGAAATCTTGATCCAGAATCTGGATCCGTATCACCTCCAAAATTTGATGGAGTCTTCCATGCCCTAATATCTATCTGAGGTGCAAATTTGGTGAGAAGCTGTGAAATAGTTTTGAAGAAATTCTTCAAAGTCTATATAAAGGGAAATCTTGTGTTATGTGTTGGGGGGGGGGGGTTTGGCTGGCCACGATGCTTTTTGTATGCACTCCAGGTGGTTTGTGGGGGGCGTGTCTGAAGCTGTGATGATGGATGAAGCGTCTCTCACCCTCCACCGTCATTATGCCAACCCCATGCACCTGATGAGCAGTTCACGTGCAGATCTAAAGGACTACCAGCTGAAGTGGATACCCTGATGAGCAGTTCATGTGCAGATCTAAAGGACTACCAGCTGAAGTGAATATCCTGATAAGCAGTTCACGTGCAGTTCCAAAGGACTTCCAGCTGAAGTAGATATCCTGATGATGTACTGCATTTAAGCCATGACTGCTCTGTGTAATGGGCTGGGGACTCAACCTTGTTGCTGCTGTGTGACGATCGTTTGTCTAACATTGTGACGCCGAGGATCGCTCCAGGTTTGACACACCGTGCCTGTTAAGGAGATGGGTGAGGGACATACTCCATCAGCACACTTCAGAGGTAACTAAAGCTTTAAATGACTTTGAGTAATTAACATTAGTAATTTGGCGTCTTGCACGCAGCTATATTTGAGCTACACTGATAGTTGTGTAAATTCACTCTTCACAGCCGTGGCGTGCGGATTGATGGTCCTCCACGGGCTGTGAGAGCTGTCTCTTTAATTGAGTCTGAATTAGAACCTGAATGTGTTTGCTGATGGTGTGAACCCTAAAGAGTATTTGTGTGAACAGTGTGGACTTACCTCACCTCTCATCCTTAACAGGCACTGTCCGACTCATTGACCACCTGTGGGGTGCCGGCGGGAATTCCTAGGTCCAGAGCGTTCGGGCTCCAATCCCCTTGGGCGCTGGGAAGAGCGCGCCATCCTCCACCTCACCAGGCCGTTAATGTATATATTTGTACTTGAAATAAATCTGTTATGTTCTTTGGAACCGCTCTCTGTTTATTTAGCGCTGGGTCCTTGTCAGACGCTGGTTCGCTCATCTAACCCGCGTCCAAACATAACATCTTGATCAGCATCTCCGCAACACATGGAGGCAAAACGGAGTAATTTTAATATTAGATTATTTTTTCTTTGTGGATCATGGGATAGTTTCCTTGCGTTCAGACAGAAAAGCCCACTGACTGTGGTAAATAAGCCGTTAATGAATGAGGCGCATAGTGATTCTCAACTTCTTGCCCAAATTGTAGCTCATGGATTTAAGCGGATGGTCTGAATGCAGTGCCACAGAGATTCCGCAAACGGATTACACCTGTAGCGGACTGAGCCATTGTCCTATCTGCTTGAACACCCACACCAAGGGCTGAAACTCACCAACCTGATGGACAGTCTCTGCTGCTGAAACCCTGATCTGCATTCTGGCAGAGGAACTGTTTAGAAAAGTGCTGAACTCACAAAGCAACTTTTTTCAGCCACACGAGGAATTCAGATGTATTTTCAGATGTTGTTTTCCAAACTCAGGAGGCCTTATGTGGATTATTTTTCTTCAGGATCATATGATGATGAATTCCATAAACAGGTAAGAATTTTTATTTACTCTGCGTGTGAATTTTCTCCGCATAAGGACTGCGGCTTTCAGTCAATTAATGGGCAGCATTGACAAAAGCCTGTAAAAATTCATATATTAGCCACATCATTGTTTAACCCGCAGTGTTCAAAACGTATGAAAAAAGTAGCGGCTTATAGTCCAGAAATTCTGGAGTGTGTGCGTGAAAATCCCACACTGAGAGGTTCACATCACACTGCTGTAAAGCGGTATTGGGTCACGTAGTAGCAGAGATGTTTTATGATTACAAGTACAAGTAAATTAATACGGGATCGGACTGGTATCTGGATCGGTGTATCCCTAATTAAAATATAATAGTATGAAACAAACATAAATACACCCCCAAATCATAAAAACCTGAGATAGACCAGAAAATGCATAATAATAACAGTAATACTGACATGCAGTGAATCTTACATTGACTTTTACATATTTTATAGCAGACATTATGAACTGAAGCTACCAGTATTTCATACTTTATGGTCATCTTCAGTCCATTTGTTAATGTACATCCATGTCTGCATTTATGGCCTGAAACACATTCTAAAAAGTTGGGATGTTGACAATAATTTAAGGCTAATAATGAGGTAATAAATAAATAAACAAAAAATAATGTTATTTCAAACAAGTGATGCCAAAAGGTTATTCTACTGATTGTGGAGTCAGGTTTGGATTTGCCAGCATTTCGTTCCCCTCAGACAGATTACTCTGTACCAACCCGGAGGTTCCATGAGAGTCCAAACAACACAGACGCCTTAACTAGAGACTTAAGAAGCAATATTATTATATCGCTGCGACGCTACGCATACTCTGGCTGATTTCTGGTCTGATATTTCCCATATCAGACTGTTTCCATGACAATCGATCCGGATCGTGTATCACATTTGTAACTTTGTTTACAATTTTCATGGCACGAAATAAAACAAGAAGCGAACAAGGAAACTATGAGCGATGAAGAGGACAATTCCCCGAGCAAATTTTATTACACTAACGAGTTTGAATTGGAGGAATTAGCTCAAAGTGCACATGTAAAAATGAAGACCAACAAGCAAAATGAAGACCAACAAGATGAAAACACAGCTCCCAACATCCATAAAATGCACAAATTATTAACCTCATTTGTAGGGTCTGTTTGGGAATATCAGACCGGTCTGTATACTGCCAACACCTACTCTGATACTTTCCTGTACAGACCTTGTGCTCTGTTAATAACCATTTAGTACTTGTGATTTTTTTTTTGTCATCCTATTAACATCTTGTGTGAAATCATGTAGTTCCATTGATACTGTTACAGGAAATCAGAATTCTCAGCTCAGCATAGGGTCTGTCCTGACTGACATTTATACTTTTTTCCTCATCTTGCATGTTTTAAAAGATACTTATCCTTAATCTCTGGCAAACATAACAGAGCTAGCCATAGGCTGGAGACAAGTATTTTATTTGTAGGATATTTCTAGTAGTATGTAAATTCTCAACCAATCAGAAAGTCACTACATCATTCAGTCTGGCTTGTTGTGCATTTCAATCTTCAAATTGACCTATCACTCCATAAAAAAAAGTTTTAAGTTCTTTTATGGAGTGATACATTATCTTGAAGTTATTTAAATTAATGCATCACTCCACAAAAAAGTTTTAATTTGTTTTATGGAGTGATACATTAGTTTAAATAACTTTAACGTAAACTAACGTATCACTCCATAAAAATCACTATATGAAAACATGAAGTCATTTAAACTAATGTATCACTCCATTAAAAAAAGCTTAATTTTTTAATGGAGTGATACGTTAGTTTAAATAACTTTAAACTAACGTATCACTCCATAAAAATCAGTATATGAAAACATTAAGTCATTTAAACTAATGTATCACTCCATAAAAAAAGCTAACATTTTTTTATGGAGCGATACATTAGTTTGAAGATTGAGACAGAACAAGTCAGACACCAGAAGAAAATTCAATTACTAAGTTGTTTGCATTTTGTGAAAAAGCAGGAGAAATTTCTGGGATTATTCCAACATCACCGCATTCTGCACAAAGCTCAGCATTTTGAAGCTCATAATCCAACCCAACCACTCAATTATGGTATCATGTTTTTTCATAATTTAGACATCAAAAACATCTACGGACATAATTCTAACAAGCTCTAAGAAACTTCAACATCTTCAGCAGTAGCATAAAGCACTGCAATCTACAGGAATAAGGACACATTTATTGATCAGTACATTTTAACCAGAATGCATTGCATTGGTCCAACTTAGAGTGCCTTAATTGAGAGAGTGACATCAATTCAGAACATAGTGCCATTTTGGTTCCAACTACACTGAACTAATGAATGAACCTTTTATGTTTTCAACATTTTTTAAAATCATTTAACCACATACAGCAACACATACAGGTACACAACACATACAAGTGCAATCAAATAAATATAAAAATAGTTAAGATATCAAATTTAAGAGGGGCAAGGACTGAAGGTTAAACTGTCTAAGTGTAACATTTTTCAGAAACGAGTGAAATACTTGGGCCATATCGTGTCTGCTGAGGGGGTGTCCACAGATCCTGACAAAGTGGCAGTTGTGCAGGACTGGGAGCAGCCTAGTAATCTGGCAGAGTTGAGGTCATTTTTGGGTTTTGCTTCATATTATAGGCGGTTCATTGCAGGCTTCTCAAAAATGGCTGGTCCTTTAAATCGGATGGTGGCAAAGATTCTTCCCCCAAAGAAAAAGGGAAAAATGCCAAAGAAGCCTTTAGCTAAATGGTGGGACTCTGAGTGTGAACAAAGTTTTTTCAAGCTCAAAACTGCTCTAACAACAACTCCTGTCCTGGCTTATGCAGATTTTCAGAAGCCCTTTGTGTTGGAGATAGACGCCAGCCATGAGGGTCTAGGGGCTGTATTATCACAAGAGATTGGGGGTAAGTTGAGACCCATTGCTTTTGCAAGCCGTAGTTTAAAACCTACTGAACGAAATATGAGTAACTACAGCTCTATGAAGCTTGAGTTGGTAGCTCTTAAATGGGCAGTTACTGAGAAATTTAGAGAGTATTTGTTTGGTAATAAGTGTATAGTGTTCACAGATAATCATTTGAGTCATTTGGCAACAGCAAAACTTGGTGCTACAGAGCAGCGGTGGGCCTCAGAGTTGGCATCGTTTGATTTAACGATTAAGTATCGCCCAGGTTCCCAGAATATGAATGCAGATGCTCTTTCTCGCCGTCATTTAACAACTACAGAGTCTTGGGAGGAGGAGGTTTCTGTGGTACAGGGAGAAATAGGTGTGCTACCTGGCTTTGGTCCTTCTGACCTCCACGTTTTACAGTCTCAGGATCCAGTTATTGGAAGCTTTCAAAAATATTGGGAGGAGGGTAGGATGCCTAACTCTAAGGAGAGACAGGAACTCTGTAAGGGTTCGAGGGAGTTGGTGCGACAATGGGGTTGTCTTAGAGAGAGGGAGTCAGTGCTTTATCACTGCGGTATTGTATCACTTCCTGTTCCGGAGCACAGCGGTGTTTTTCTGTATCTGTTAGCTGTTTAATCTGGGCAGTTAGATTGATCTAGTTATCTAGATTACGATTTGTTTCCCAGTGTAATCTTTATGTGCCTTAACTAAAGCACTCCTTCTGCTGAATCACCTCTAAATTATTTACACATTATTCACTTTGCGTGTTTTTAGGAATCCGCTAGCTTAGCGTAGCTACTAGCTCTTAGCCGATTTAGCATGGCGGCTTCTCCTGTCTCTCCCGCACTTTTCTGCTCTGGGTGTGAAATGTTTAGTTATTCCTTGGCCTCCTTTAGCAGTAACGGTACTTGTAATAAGTGTAGCTTATTCGTAGCTTTGGAGGCCAGGCTGGGCGAATTGGAGACTCGGCTCCGCACCATGGAAAATTCTACAGCTAGCCAGGCCCCTGTAGTCGGTGCGGACCAAGGTAGCTTAGCCGCCGTTAGTTACCCTCTGGCAGATCCCGAGCAGCCGGGAAAGCAGGCTGACTGGGTGACTGTGAGGAGGAAGCGTAGCCCTAAACAGAAGCTCCGTGTACACCGCCAACCCGTTCACATCTCTAACCGTTTTTCCCCACTCGACGACACACCCGCCGAGGATCAAACTCTGGTTATTGGCGACTCTGTTTTGCGAAATGTGAAGTTAGCGACACCAGCAACCATAGTCAATTGTCTTCCGGGGGCCAGAGCAGGCGACATTGAAGGAAATTTGAAACTGCTGGCTAAGGCTAAGCGTAAATTTGGTAAGATTGTAATTCACGTCGGCAGTAATGACACCCGGTGTCATTAAATTGGTGTGTAACTTTGCAAAAACAATGTCGGACTCTGTAGTTTTCTCTGGGCCCCTCCCCAATCAGACCGGGAGTGACATGTTTAGCCGCATGTTCTCCTTGAATTGCTGGCTGTCTGAGTGGTGTCCAAAAAATGAGGTGGGCTTCATAGATAATTGGCAAAGCTTCCGGGGAAAACCTGGTCTTGTTAGGAGAGACGGCATCCATCCCACTTTGGATGGAGCAGCTCTCATTTCTAGAAATCTGGCCAATTTTCTTAAATCCTCCAAACCATGACTATCCAGGGTTGGGACCAGGAAGCAGAGTTGTAGTCTTACACACCTCTCTGCAGCTTCTCTCCCCCTGCCATCCTCTCATTACCCCATCCCCATAGAGACGGTGCCTGCTCCCAGACTACCAATAACCAGCAAAAATCTATTTAAGCATAAAAATTCAAAAAGAAAAAATAATATAGCACCTTCAACTGCACCACAGACTAAAACAGTTAAATGTGGTCTATTAAACATTAGGTCTCTCTCTTCTAAGTCCCTGTTGGTAAATGATATAATAATTGATCAACATATTGATTTATTCTGCCTTACAGAAACCTGGTTACAGCAGGATGAATATGTTAGTTTAAATGAGTCAACACCCCCGAGTCACACTAACTGTCAGAATGCTCGTAGCACGGGCCGGGGCGGAGGATTAGCAGCAATCTTCCATTCCAGCTTATTAATTAATCAAAAACCCAGACAGAGCTTTAATTCATTTGAAAGCTTGACTCTTAGTCTTGTCCATCCAAATTGGAAGTTCCAAAAACCAGTTTTATTTGTTATTATCTATCGTCCACCTGGTCGTTACTGTGAGTTTCTCTGTGAATTTTCAGACCTTTTGTCTGACTTAGTGCTTAGCTCAGATAAGATAATTATAGTGGGCGATTTTAACATCCACACAGATGCTGAGAATGACAGCCTCAACACTGCATTTAATCTATTATTAGACTCTATTGGCTTTGCTCAAAAAGTAAATGAGTCCACCCACCACTTTAATCATATCTTAGATCTTGTTCTGACTTATGGTATGGAAATAGAAGACTTAACAGTATTCCCTGAAAACTCCCTTCTGTCTGATCATTTCTTAATAACATTTACTTTTACTCTGATGGACTACCCAGCAGTGGGGAATAAGTTTCATTACACTAGAAGTCTTTCAGAAAGCGCTGTAACTAGGTTTAAGGATATGATTCCTTCTTTATGTTCTCTAATGCCATATACCAACACAGTGCAGAGTAGCTACCTAAACTCTGTAAGTGAGATAGAGTATCTCGTCAATAGTTTTACATCCTCATTGAAGACAACTTTGGATGCTGTAGCTCCTCTAAAAAAGAGAGCTTTAAATCAGAAGTGCCTGACTCCGTGGTATAACTCACAAACTCGTAGCTTAAAGCAGATAACCCGTAAGTTGGAGAGGAAATGGCGTCTCCCTAATTTAGAAGATCTTCACTTAGCCTGGAAAAAGAGTCTGTTGCTCTATAAAAAAGCCCTCCGTAAAGCTAGGACATCTTTCTACTCATCACTAATTGAAGAAAATAAGAACAACCCCAGGTTTCTTTTCAGCACTGTAGCCAGACTGACAAAGAGTCAGAGCCCTTAGCTGAGTATTCCATTACCTTTAACTAGTAATGACTTCATGACTTTCTTTGCTAACAAAATTTTAACTATTAGAGAAAAAATTACTCATAACCATCCCAAAGACGTATCGTTATCTTTGGCTGCTTTCAGTGATGCCGGTATTTGGTTAGACTCTTTTTCTCCGATTGTTCTGTCTGAGTTATTTTCATTAGTTACTTCATCCAAACCATCAACATGTTTATTAGACCCCATTCCTACCAGGCTGCTCAAGGAAGCCCTACCATTATTTAATGCTTCGATCTTAAATATGATCAATCTATCTTTGTTAGTTGGCTATGTACCACAGGCTTTTAAGGTGGCAGTAATTAAACCATTACTTAAAAAGCCATCACTTGACCCAGCTATCTTAGCTAATTATAGGCCAATCTCCAACCTTCCTTTTCTCTCAAACATTCTTGAAAGGGTAGTTGTAAAACAGCTAACTGATCATCTGCAGAGGAATGGTCTATTTGAAGAGTTTCAGTCAGGTTTTAGAATTCATCATAGTACAGAAACAGCATTAGTGAAGGTTACAAATGATCTTCTTATGGCCTTGGACAGTGGACTCATCTCTGTGCTTGTTCTGTTAGACCTCAGTGCTGCTTTTGATACTGTTGACCATAAAATTTTATTACAGAGATTAGAGCATGCCATAGGTATTAAAGGCACTGCGCTGCGGTGGTTTGAATCATATTTGTCTAATAGATTACAGTTTGTTCATGTAAATGGGGAATCTTCTTCACAGACTAAAGTTAATTATGGACTTCCACAAGGTTCTGTGCTAGGACCAATTTTATTCACTTTATACATGCTTCCCTTAGGCAGCATTATTAGACGGTATTGCTTAAATTTTCATTGTTACGCAGATGATACCCAGCTTTATCTATCCATGAAGTCAGAGGACACACACCAATTAGCTAAACTGCAGGATTGTCTTACAGACATAAAGACATGGATGACCTCTAATTTCCTGCTTTTAAACTCAGACAAAACTGAAGTTATTGTACTTGGCCCCACAAATCTTAGAAACATGGTGTCTAACCAGATCCTTACTCTGGATGGCATTACCCTGACCTCTAGTAATACTGTGAGAAATCTTGGAGTCATTTTTGATCAGGATATGTCATTCAAAGCGCATATTAAACAAATATGTAGGACTGCTTTTTTGCATTTACGCAATATCTCTAAAATTAGAAAGGTCTTGTCTCAGAGTGATGCTGAAAAACTAATTCATGCATTTATTTCCTCTAGGCTGGACTATTGTAATTCATTATTATCAGGTTGTCCTAAAAGTTCCCTAAAAAGCCTTCAGTTAATTCAAAATGCTGCAGCTAGAGTACTGACGGGGACTAGAAGGAGAGAGCATATCTCACCCATACTGGCCTCTCTTCATTGGCTTCCTGTTAATTCTAGAATAGAATTTAAAATTCTTCTTCTTACTTATAAGGTTTTGAATAATCAGGTCCCATCTTATCTTAGGGACCTCGTAGTACCATATCACCCCAATAGAGCGCTTCGCTCTCAGACTGCAGGCTTACTTGTAGTTCCTAGGGTTTGTAAGAGTAGAATGGGAGGCAGAGCCTTCAGCTTTCAGGCTCCTCTCCTGTGGAACCAGCTCCCAATTCAGATCAGGGAGACAGACACCCTCTCTACTTTTAAGATTAGGCTTAAAACTTTCCTTTTTGCTAAAGCTTATAGTTAGGGCTGGATCAGGTGACCCTGAACCATCCCTTAGTTATGCTGCTATAGACGTAGACTGCTGGGGGGTTCCCATGATGCACTGTTTCTTTCTCTTTTTGCTCTGTATGCACCACTCTGCATTTAATCATTAGTGATCGATCTCTGCTCCCCTCCACAGCATGTCTTTTTCCTGGTTCTCTCCCTCAGCCCCAACCAGTCCCAGCAGAAGACTGCCCCTCCCTGAGCCTGGTTCTGCTGGAGGTTTCTTCCTGTTAAAAGGGAGTTTTTCCTTCCCACTGTAGCCAAGTGCTTGCTCACAGGGGGTCGTTTTGACCGTTGGGGTTTTACATAATTATTGTATGGCCTTGCCTTACAATATAAAGCGCCTTGGGGCAACTGTTTGTTGTGATTTGGCGCTATATAAAAAAATTGATTGATTGATTGATTTATCGGTGTATCCAACGCCCCGATGGAGAGGGGGAGTTTCAGCAGCTGGTACTGCCTCAGTGTTTACAGGAGCGTGTTCTTCGTTCTCTCCATGATGAACATGGTCATCAGTGGGTAGAACGTACCGTACAGTTAGTTCGCACCAGGTATTACTGGCCGAATATGCACAGTGATGTCGAGAAGTGGTGTCAGAACTGTGAAAGATGTGTGTTGGCTAAAGCTCTACAACCGAAGGTGAAGACCTACATGGGCTCACTTAAAGCATCCAGGCCTCATGAAATTTTGGCCATAGATTTTACAGTATTGGAGCCTTCTACAGATGGGAAAGAAAATGTTCTTGTTATGACAGATGTTTTTTCCAAGTATACGCAAGCAGTTGCTACTAAAAATCAATGGGCAAGTACGGTGGGGGAAGTTATTGTAAAGCAATGGTTTCAATTATTTGGTCCACCAAGTCGTATTCATTCGGACCAAGGTCGTAATTTCGAAAGCGGTTTGGTTCAACAACTCTGTAAAATCTATAAGATCAATAAAAGCCGCACTACTCCTTATCATCCTGAGGGAAACGGTCAGTGTGAAAGATTTAATCGCACTTTGCATGACCTGTTGCGGGCTCTCCCATCGGAACAAAAGCATAGGTGGCCTAGGCATCTATCACAGGTGACTTATGCTTATAACACCACTGTGCATCAGTCAACAGGTAGGACCCCTTATTTTTTAATGTTCGGGCGGGAGCCAAGGTTACCTGTGGATGTTTTAATGGGAGTGGAGGAGATGGAGCCGGACAAGACTGTGGACGAGTGGGTTGAGGAACATCAGAAGTCTCTAAATGTGGCATATGATACTGTACAAAAGAGATTGGAGAGTAAAAGAGCACAGAGAGAGTTGAAGGAACAGGAGCAGTCTATGGCTGCAGATTTTGAGGAAGGAGATTTAGTCTACACAAGAAACCATTCAGTCAGCGGAAGAAATAAAATTCAGGATTTTTTGGATCCAACACTATATCGGGTAGTATGCCCCCCACCTTCAAGAGGTGTTGTTTACTCTGTGGCTCCATTAGGTCAGGAGGGCCCACTTCGTCAGTTGCACAGGACAGAGTTGAGAAGTGTTCCTGAGAATAGAATTGAGAATGAAACTTCTGATTGTCCAAGGACAGAAGATGTGTCGACTGACTTGATTGTGGATGAGATGGGTGATTTACCTAGTATAGAGTTGAACGATTGTGTGGACGATGCATTGTCTGAGGTCGAGTTTCATCCAGGCCAAGATCTTACAAAGGAAGCCGGTACCCCCTTAGTTTCTGAGCCTCGGAGGTCAACTAGGAAAACTGCTGGACAACACTCAAATCCCTATAGGCTGCCGCGATCGGTGCAGGCAAATAAACTATTAGAGTAAAGTTGTAGGTATTTGATAGGGTCTCCATGGTACATCGTCAGGTCGACGATGCCTCTTGTTGGGGAGGGATGTTGCGGATGGAACCGTGGGGTGTTGCTGTTGCCCCACGGACCACTATAAGAAGCGGAAGTGGGGTGGCAAATGCGAGCTTTTCCGATGGAGGCCCGGGCATTACCTGGGTCCATGTTTTATGCTGATGCAATGAAATGTTTGCGTGGGCTGAACAACAGATGCCGTGAGAAGCGAGACGTGTGTGTGTGGGAATTTGACGCACAGGTACATTTGTTTTTATTACATTAGTTTAATTAATGTAGTTGGGGTTTAAATACTGATTTATGTTTTGGTTTTCTTTTACAGTGATACACTGTCTTCTGCTGTCCTTAGAGTTGTTTTGTTTTTTCCATAGTTGGTCCGTTTAAAATTTTAGCCTGTTGATGTATGAATTAGTGTTTGTAAGGACGGACTAACTAGTTTATTTTTGTTTTATTGTTTGGTCACGTCCCTAAACCTGCACTGCCGAGGTAAATTTTTTGTCGCCCAATCCTTTGAAGTGCTGTGATGTAATGCGGTGTCATGGTTGACACTGGTGTGTTTGTGATTGGGTTGTTCACGGAGTGTCCTCAGGGTGGCGCAGTTGAAGCAGGAATGTGATCCATTTATTTTGAGTGTAAATAAATTATATAAACTATACTGTTGACTGTCTGCGTATTTACACCTGGTAACACATAAATTTACAATTTATTATGACTTATTTAATTAATTTAAAGCCTGATTTATGCAGCTGCAGCTCTGTAACTCCGTGTCATGATGTGCGTGACAGTTTTAAAGTTCTCAGTTGATGGATTATGCTTTATTATAAACTAATTTTACCCTCAACAAGCTTTTTTTTTTAATCTACAATCATCACCTCCAATTCAAAGGTAAGCTGAACATTTTCCTCTTATTTCGGACTCCGTGTTGTAAATGTGTGGACTTATCTGATCCATTTGTCATCAGCATGCGCACTGCAAAAACTACTAAAATATGATGGCAGACGAAGGAGTAAAAGCAGAAAAGTGTCAAAGCCCCGGTCACATGGCACTAATGAAGGACACCAAAGCCAAAACAAAACAAGAAATCTGGACCTACGTTGACTTTCCGAGACATCGTTTAACCAGCTCCGTATCAGTCAGCCACTCCTTGAAGCATCATAACAAGGGATCAGTCAGCTGCTCCGTGGGGTGTCATAACAATGGAAAAGCGTCAAATCACAGCCTTTTGTGTCTGATTTAACAAGTGCACGTCAGGCTGCAGCTCTGAGTCTGAGCACACTGTGAAAAAAAAAATAAATGGCTGGTCTTTTAATCACGAAAATGACTCCGAACCCACTTTCCTCAAATCAGCGAGTGTCAGCACTGAACTTTAATTTGTACAGTAGTGTTCAGAATAATAGTAGTGCTATGTGACTAAAACGATTAATCCAGGTTTTGAGTATATGTCTTATTGTTACATGGGAAACAAGGTACCAGTAGATTCAGTAGATTCTCACAAATCCAACAAAACCAAGCATTCATGATATGCACACTCTTAAGGCTATGAAATTGGGCTATTAGTAAAAAAAAAGTAGAAAAGGGGGTGTTCACAATAATAGTAGCATCTGCTGTTGACGCTACAAACTCAAAACTATTATGTTCAAACTGCTTTTTTAGCAATCCTGTGAATCACAGGATTGCTAAAAAAACATGCTAAAATACTTGAAGAGGCAACATGACCTCTTCAAGTATTTTGACATATCCAAACTGATCCATGATACCTGGTATGCGATATATAGGCCCAACACCATAGTAGGAGAAACATGCCCATATCATGATGCTTGCACCACCATGCTTCACTGTCTTCACTATGAACTGTGGCTTGAATTCAGAGTTTGGGGTCATCTCACAAACTGTCTGCGGCCCTTGGACCCAAAAAGAACAATTTTACTCTCATCAGTCCGCAAAATATTCCTCCATTTCTCTTTAGGCCAGTTGATGTGTTCTTTGGCAAATTGTAACCTCTTCTGCATGTCTTTTATTTAACAGAGGGACTTTGTGGGGGATTCTTGCAAATAAATTAGCTTCACACAGGCGTCTTCTAACTGTCACAGCACTTACAGGTAACTCCAGACTGTCTTTGATCATCCTGGAGCTGATCAATGGGTGAGCCTTTGCAATTCTGGTTATTCTTCTATCCATTTTGATGGTTGTTTTCCATTTTCTTCCACGCGTCTCTGTTTTTTTTGTCCATTTTAAAGCATTGGAGATCATTGTAGATGAACAGCCTATAATTTTTTGCACCTGCGTATAAGTTTTCCTCTCTCCAATCAACTTTTTAATCAAACTACGCTGTTCTTCTGAACAATATCTTGAATGTCCCATTTTCCTCAGGCTTTCAAAGAGAAAAACATGTTCAGTAGGTGCTGGCTTCATCCTTAAATAGGGGACACCTGATTCACACCTGTTTGTTCCACAAAATTGACGAACTCACTGACTGAATGCCACACTACTATTATTGTGAACACCTTTTCTACTTTTTTTTTTTACTAATAGCCCAATTTCATAGCCTTAAGAGTGTGTATATCATGAATGCTTGGTCTTGTTGGATTTGTGAGAATCTACTGATACCTTGTTTCCCATGTAACAATAAGAAATATACTCAAAACCTGGATTAATCTTTTTAGTCACATAGCACTACTATTATTCTGAACACTACTGTATCTCTGCATGTCCAGACTTCTCTGGGTTTTTAATGAAAATACATTGTGATCAGACAGGACATTTTATCCGATGTGAGCGAAAAATCCGTTATACGAGTATACGGTGTTTATTACATGGAAAACAATACAAAAACTTTGGGACTTTTTTGTCTGGTGACTGCGAATATCTGGTTTATACGATGACGGTTTCGGTGAGTTTTACTGTACATGGGACTGAACAATAAATTTACCTCTCAAAATTTTGACGATGTCAGCTTCCATCCCACACAGCTGACTTTATTTCCCCGAATTTTCTTCTGTTCGGATGTACATTAGTTACAATAGTTGGATTTGCATGCAGACACATTAAAAGCGAATGCTATTGAGGAGCCAAGATGGTACTATGAGTAGTCACGTGACCATTTTTGTTAGACTCTTCGCCACTCTCTCAATTAAGGCACACTAGTTGAACTTGAAGTGGTGGCCAGTTGATTGTTCACGTTTCCCTGCATGTGCATTTGTATGTTAATCGTATGCTAATTGTCTGAATGACGTATAGTGGGTACTGACTTTCCGATTGGCTTAGAATTTCCATACTACAAGAAATATCCTACGAATAAAATACTCGCAAGCCGGAGCAGTAAACATCGCCATGGTAACGGTGAGTTGCACCATTCACAAACGTCGACTCTTACACTTTGGGATTGTGGGTAGTGTAGTATTTCTCCATGGCATCGCGAATTTATAACGTCGTACGGAGTTTTGACTTTTACGGAAGCATATACCATTATTTCACAGTCACATATCTCATGCCAAGAGTGCGACTTTGTGGTTAATAATCAAAATGTGAATGCCTGAAATGAGTTTTACTTCCAGAGCCTGTTGCGTTCCCAGGTCACCATGGCAACCATTTCACACATACATTAGTCATTTAAATCTTTTTAAATTTAATTATTAGCTTTGACAGTGGAATCCTGTTACTTTGCTAAGTATCTTTACGCTTTATTCTAACTTTTAAACACCTCCCGGAGGGCGTGAATGTGTTCAAAAAGTGTGTCGTGGTGTCGAAGCTGAGCTCGTTACCTTCAGGTAATCGTCTGTAGAAACGATGTCAATTTTGTCCGCTTTGGTTCCTTTTAAGGGTACATTAATGTAAAGCATCGATTCCGTCTGTGTCCACGAGTAATCTGTGATTGCCAAAGGCATCTTGAGCCAGCGTCCTGTTCCCAAAGCAGAAGTTAGTAGACGCGGAGCGACACTCACAAAGCTGTTTACCGAAGCAATGTTTCACTTCCACAGGAGCTTCGAAGCGTGTGTCAAAGACTCGAATACAATGTGAAGCAAGCCGTTTCCGGTGCAGGTGTCTGATGTAATTTTGAACTACTTTATTATCAGTTTCATTGTAATATCCTTATTATAAAGCTATGCTCTGACCTTTCACTGACTGATGCGTGGCTTTTTAAAACCATGATAAATAAGATTTTACTTTATCTAACAGAATTGTATTTTACAGATCAGGAATTGCAAGAAGGTTGTGGGGTCGATTCCCCCCGTGGACTTTCTGTGTGGAGTTTGCATGTTCTCCCTGGGTCTGCGTGGGTTCTCTCGGGGTGCTCTGGCTTCCTCCCACATGAAAGATTACCAGGCACGAAAAAATGTGTCATACCCAAACTTAACCTCACCCAGTCTGCTGGGGTCGTGAAACCACCAAGCACAGAACTGGAAGTTAAGTAGCAACATGAAAATTCAGTAAAAGGCCTATCTTTTATTATACATTTATCAAATCTAAGGAGGAACCATGTCTCCCAGTGCCAACTGCAGGTTGCCATTGCAAATGAGAATTGGTTCTCAATTGGCTTACCTGGTAAAATAAAGGTTAAATAAAATAAATAAAACTCAGGCACACCTAAATATCTTTACAAAAGGCAGAGCTTAGGTGCCTGGCCTTGAGAACCAGGGGTGATGGTTAAAAAGCTATTTTTTCCCATGGGAACTTTCCCTACCCACCTTCATGGATATGGACAGCATGCATACACAAGTTACATTGTACACAATCAGGGCAGTAAACAACAAATCCTAGGTGTTCATACGGGAGAAGGTTGTAGTCTACATCTTCCTAGTCTGTGGACTTGCTATAAAATTAAATTATAGCTAGTCTATAGCACATGTCTAAAAAACTGGCTGTAAAAGTGATGATTTACTGTAAATTGGGTGCCAATAATGGACAATTTTCAAGAACCCGCTAGACAGTGCCTACGCGCATGCGTGATGGCGTCACAACTCTATCCGGTTACGGAGATGCGGTTTCTTTCAATAACAAGAACTGTCAAGAAACTTTCTTGTGTGTGGTTAGGGTTGTGTGGCGGTAGGAATAGCCTTTTGAATACTTGAATAACTTTGTCAGTTGCACAAAGAAATCAAATAATAGTGAAAAGATGTTCATTGCACCCAAAATGTTGGTATTTTGGTTGTTGAACTTTCCTAGCAATGAATGTAAAGCCCCGGTCACACGGCACTAACGAAGGACACCAAAGCCAAAACAAAACAAGAAATCTGGACCTGAATGTTTTTTTAGAATATTTAAATAGTGGGGAACTGTAACACAATTCAAAACTATTTAATGAAAAAAAAAAGAGTTTCAATCTACACTGTCTCAAGGTGTTAAAGTGTCTGATTAAAGATCAATAGAAAAGAGCGTCCAGGAGCGGGACATGGGAGTGGTAATATGGCAGCCGGTTTGCTTTAGAAATATTGGCCAATGAGCGAGCCAGAGATTAGAGCTCAGTAGCTCACAGGCTGCATCCGCCATCTAGTGGATTAAATAGAAATTGATGAGTTCAACTCTGAGATTGGGCGGAGCTAGAAACAGAGGGGCTGGACGATCGAAAGCAAAGATAGTGATGCTACACAAGATCACTCACGTTGACCAAACATTGAGGGCATAGTGAAAGCGTGCAGCAGCAAACTGCTAAAAACAACAACAACAAAACAGAACAAGAATCATCACTGCAACCTGACTGTCAGTGATATTTTTGAGTTATAATGTAACCTTTAAAGGTTTGATGATTAGGGTTTGAATTGAATAAAATGATATATAATAAGCATGCGTTTATTAATTCTGATGTGAATTAATTAATTTATTAATTCTGATGTGAGTTAATGTACTTGTGATTTTCACAGACAGACATGATTATAATCAGGCCCATGAGCAGGCAAACAAAACAAAGTTAAATTATGGAATAAAAAGGGTTAAATTTAAGCCTCAGATGGACTAAATGCCAAATAACTCTGATATCTTGTGCAGACCAGCTTGCTGGGATTTTCACCAAAATCTTCAACCAGTCCCTGACACAGTCTGCTGTCCCGTCATGCCTGAAGACCTTCACATAGTCCCCCTAGCCAAGAAATCCCCCATAACCAGCCTCATTGACTGTTGCACTCACACCAGTGGTGATGAAGTGTTCTGAAAAAACTGGTTAGAAGTCACATCATGTCATTCATAACCCCCACTCAAGACCCACACCAATTTGCTTACAAGGCAACAGGTCAACAGAGGATGCTGTGACCATTGCCCTCCACACCACGCTGACCCACCTGGAGTACCACAGTAACTATGCTGTCTTCTCTTAGTGGATTATAGTTCAACATTCAACACCATCCTCCCCCATGGCCTTGTGAGGACACTGCTGAACCTCGGTCTACCTCATTCCACGTGTTTGGATTAAAGACTTTCTGTCAGATCACTCACAGAGAGTTAGGATTGGCCCCCACATATCCACAGCTCTCACACTCAGTACTGGTTCCTCTCAAGGCTGCGTGCTGAGCCCGCTGTTCTTCACCCTCTACACCTCTGACTGCACCCCTATCTACACCAGAAACACCTTCTTTAAGTACGCAGATGACACCACAGTGGTAGGCTGTATGACTGGAGGAGATGAGTCCACTTACCGGGATGAGGTGTAACAGCTGACTACGTGGTGTAGAGAAAATAATCTGCTCCTCAACACATCCAAAACCAAGGAGGTAATCATAGACTTCAAGAGAAACAAAACAAACATTCAGCCCATTATCATTGAAGGCACCTGTGCGGAAAGGGTCAGAGACTTCTGTTTCATGGGAGTTCACATAGAGGACAAACTGACCTGGGACAGGAACACCACACAGTTGGTAAAGAAGGCACAGCAAAGATTTCATTTTCTGAGAATCCTCAGGAAAAAAAAAACATAAACCAGAGTTGTCTGGTGTCTTTTTCTCGCTCTACCATGGAGAGCATCCTCACATACTGCCTCTGTACATGGTTTACCAGCTGCATGGGGGCAAACAGGAAAGACCTCCAGAGGGTTACCAAAATGGCAGAGAATGTCCTCTACCCACACTGGGGGACCTTCATGGCTCTTACTGTCTCAGGAGAGCCAACATCATCCCAAAGGACTCATCCCACACTGGACACTCTCTGTTTGATGCCCTGTGTTGTTAGAAGGAAAGGTGATGTAACACAGTGGGAAACATACCACTGTCACAGCTTGTTTGAAACGTGTTGCAGGCATCCATTTCAAAATGAGCAAATATTTGCACAAAAACAATAAAGTTTATCAGTTTGAACATTAAATATCTTGTCTTTGTGGTGTATTCAGTTGACTATAGGTTGAAGAGGATTTGCAAATTATTGTATTCTGTTTTTATTTACATTTTACACAACGTCCCAACTTCATTGGGATTTGGGTTGTATAATGATATAATAAAGACACACAGAAGTCATATGATGAAGTCATAC
Source organism: Thalassophryne amazonica (assembly GCF_902500255.1). Classification (NCBI taxonomy): domain Eukaryota; kingdom Metazoa; phylum Chordata; class Actinopteri; order Batrachoidiformes; family Batrachoididae; genus Thalassophryne; species Thalassophryne amazonica. The sequence continues at coordinate 6,935,697 of NC_047110.1, read as the reverse complement.
ATAGCAAAAAAACAAACAAACAAACAAACAAAAAGAAAACACCATTACAGACAGACATATATTTACTTGCACATTTGTGTTGTGGTGTGTAGATTGTGCATGGTGTTTGTCAGCCCTCTGATGACTTCATTACTCAAAGTGATCAAACACAAAGTGTTTCATCTTGTTTGCAAGAAGTCTTCAAAAATCACATCTGATAAAGAAAAATAAACCCATATAAGGTTTATTTCAAATTAATGATTACCAATCGGGTGTTTTTTTTTTTAATAATTATAATTAATTCAAACAATTCAAACAGTGTGATGAAGAAACAGGTTCCAGCAACGGATACACTTATTGCTGGTAAGTAAGTTCAGTGACTGGAGTGCAGTTTTTCTCATGTGGATGGAAGCAAAAATGAAAATTATTATATATATATATATATATATATATATATATATATATATATATATATATATATATATATATATATATATATATATAAAGAATAAATGTTTTTTTAATGACGATAAATCGAGATGGTGTGACGTCACAGCCACTCTGCTCGCGCTGTTTTTTGCGGAGTGATGCCTCTTGCGCAGCTGTGAGCTCTTTGATCGAGCCTGCGTGCTTGAGTAGCATGGTTAGCTTAGCTGGCGCGCTGCGTAAGTCAGTAAATAAGTGATGTGAATCAAATATTAGTTTATCGGCCTGATGACTGCTCAGATCTTCTCTGCGTTAAACATCCTCATCAGGCCTGTGAGCGGTAAGAAAAACCTCTTCTGAAGTCAAAGTTCAGTGCTGTCGGTCGGTCGGTGTGTTTACAGACTAAATACCGCCGATATTTTAAAATAACGAAGATATAAACACACAAACAACCATCTCATTTTCATCTCAGTAAATGTAAAGTGAGCTGCGGGTATTTCAGAAAAAAAACTGCATCTAATCGTACAAGTTGTTTCATCGTGTGATTATTGTGTATGTAGATTATAATGCGTGTGTTATTGTGATGTGTGTATTATTTTCATATGTATATTATTATAATGTGTTTATTATTGTCATGTCTGGATTGTTGTCATACAGTTGTGCTCAAAAGTTTACATACCCTGACAGAATTTTTGCTTTTTTGGCCATTTTTAAGAGAATATGAATGACAACACGAATTTTATTTTTTTCACTCATGGTTAGTGGTTGGGTGAATCCATTTATTGTCAAACAACTGTTTCCTCTTTTTAAATCAAAATGACAAGAGAACTACCCAAATAAACCCGATCAAAAGTTTACATCCCCCTGTTCTTAATACCGTGTGTTGCCCCTTTAACATCACTGACAGCTTGGAGTCTTTTGTGGTCGTTTTGGACGAGGCTCCAAAATGACCACAAAAGACCATTTACCATAGAGTGCCATATTGTTTGTATTTCTTTGTAATTAATGTAAATAAAGTCCGAAACATATTCAGTGGCAGCTTCACCATCAGAGAGCCTCGTCCACAACGACCACAAAAGACTCCAAGCTGTCAGTGATGTTAAAGGGGCAACACACGGTATTAAGAACAGGGGGATGTAAACTTTTGAGCACAACTGTATGTGTGTTATTGTCATGTGTATGTTATCATTGTGTGTAGATTATAATGCGTGCATGTTACTGTGATATGTGGATTATTGTGTGGGTTATTGTCATGTATTAATTATTGTGTGTAGATAATAATGCGTCTGTGTTATAATGTGTGTATTATTGTAATGTGTGGGTTATTGTCGTGTGTGTTATTGTGTGTAGATTATAATACATGTGTGTTATTGTGATATGTGGATTATTATAATGTGTAATATTGTCATGTGTGTATTATTGTTGTGTGGGTTATTGCCATGTATGAATTATTGTGTGTAGATAATAATGTGTGTATTGATTATCATGTGTGGTTTATTGTGTGTAGATTGTAATTAGATTAGGTTAGATAGAACTTTATTAATCCTTTGAGAAGACTCCCTCAGGGAAATTGAGGTTCCAGCAGCATTGTATAGCAGCACACAGGGTAAGAAGCACACAGAGTATCGAAAGTGAAAGTAAAAAAGTAAAACAGTTTGCAAATATAAATACCAGACATACTGATCATTACTGATTTACTGGCTGCTACTGTTCCTCTCCTTCCCGTCCCCTGTCTTCCTGTTACTCCTCCTCCCCCTGAGTGAGGAGTTGTACAGTCTGATGGTCTGAGGGACAAAGGACTTTTTCAGTCTGTTGGTCCTGCACTTGGGAAGGAGCAGTCTGTGGCTGAAGAAGTTCCTGTGGTTGCTGATGATGGTGTGCAGAGGGTGACTGACATTGTCCATAATGTCCAGCAGATTGTCCAGTGTTCTCTTCTCTGCCACTGTCCCCAGAGAGTCCAGCTACATGCCAACCACAGAGCCAACCCACCTGATCAATTTGTCCAGCCTGGATGTGTACTTCTTGGATGTGCTGCCCCCCCAGCACACCCACAGTGTAAAAGAGGACACTGGCTACTGTGGACTGGTGGAACATCCACAGGAGTTTCCTGCAGATGTTAAACGACAGCAGCCTCCTCAGAAAGTCCAGTCTGTTCTGTCCCTTCCTGTCCAGTTGGTTGGTGTGGGTTGTCCAGTCCAGTTTGCTGTCCAGCCACAGCCCGTGGTGCTTGTAGTGATCAACAGCCTCCACCTCAGCTCCCTTGATCAGAATTGGTCATGGACTTGGTCTGGACGCCCCAAAGTCAGTGAGCAGCTCCTTTGTCCTTGAGGTGTTGAGCTGTACAGGGTTCCTGTCAGCATTATAACAGCATAACGGTCCGTTACGCTGTTATAATAAAAAAAATTACACGGCAGCTGGGCCGTTACATTGTTTTTAGGGTGTGTAACAGAGAAATGATCATTTCTCTATGTTGATTGTGGAGCTGCTGGTTCTAATGTAGAAGCAGCACATCCACAATTTATTCATCAGCCTGTATTAAAGCTATTGCTGCCTTTTCTGCTGATTAAAGTCTCTAAACGGGACTCTTTTTCTGCGAGAATCATCCCCCGCTTCACACAGACAGTTTTTATTCGTTTGTCATTAACGTGCCTTTTTTGGGGAGCAGCTAACGACGCGGCTCTCGGCCGTGGACTGGAACATTAATATCTCCCGCTTCTCTGGTTTCTAAACTAAAGTTAGTGTCCCTCGTGAAAATAATAATAATAATAATAATAATGATAATATCCTTCGCTCCGGGTCTATGTGTGTTGCAGGATTTGCTGTGGCTCTCTGCTGAGGTGGAAAGACTGGTGATTCCGCAGTCAATAACTTCACAGCAAATCGCCGTTTTAAATCAAATGACACCTCTTTCCAAATGTTGTAAAATACACAAACTACAACCTCATCTGAAAAAAAAGCTGTTTTCCCCCAAAATGAGACGTCCTCTGTTCCGTCGGGGAGAACTTATCCCAGTGAGTCTCAGCGCTCCAGTCAGAGCACAGCTGCGCAGCAGCTCTCCAGGCGCGAGTATTATAGGGGAGGCCGGGACCAAAGTAACATTTTACATTTATATCCCTCTGAAACACTGTTGCCTGCATTTTGAGGGCCAAATTTTGTTAAGTAAAGGCATCTTTTTTTTTTTTTTTTGTCACCTGTCCGATAAGCAAACTGCAGACAGTCCTGGGTGTGTTACATCTGTGGTTTGAGGAAGTCAAGGAAGAGCTGCTCCAACGTCTTCATCAGGTGTGAAGTGAGTGCCACTGGTCTGAAGTTATTCAGGTCGCTGGGCTGATTTTTCTAGGAACTGGAACGATGCATGAAGTGTTCCAGGGGGTTGGCACTCTCCCTAGCTGCAGTCTAAGGTTGAAGATCAAATCAAATCAAATCAATTTTATTTATATAGCGCCAAATCACAACAAACAGTTGCCCCAAGGCGCTTTATATTGTAAGGCAAAGCCATACAATAATTACGGAAAAACCCCAACAATCAAAACGACCCCCTGTGAGCAAGCACTTGGCGACAGTGGGAAGGAAAAACTCCCTTTTAACAGGAAGAAACCTCCAGCAGAACCAGGCTCAGGGAGGGGCAGTCTTCTGCTGGGACTGGTTGGGGCTGAGGGGAGAGAACCAGGAAAAAGACTTGCTGTGGAGGGGAGCAGAGATCAATCACTAATGATTAAATGCAGAGTGGTGCATACAGAGCAAAAAGAGAAAGAAACACTCAGTGCATCATGGGAACCCCCCAGCAGTCTAAGTCTATAGCAGCATAACTAAGGGATAGTTCAGGGTCACCTGATCCAGCCCTAACTATAAGCTTTAGCAAAAAGGAAAGTTTTAAGCCTAATCTTAAAAGCAGAGAGGGTGTCTGTCTCCCTGATCCGAATTGGGAGCTGGTTCCACAGGAGAGGAGCCTGAAAGCTGAAGGCTCTGCCTCCCATTCTACTCTTACAAACCCTAGGAACTACAAGTAAGCCTGCAGTCTGAGAGCGAAGCGCTCTATTGGGGTGATATGGTACTACGAGGTCCCTAAGATAAGATGGGACCTGATTATTCAAAACCTTATAAGTAAGAAGAAGAATTTTAAATTCTATTCTAGAATTAACAGGAATGTTGTGAAAGTGTCGTAACACGGACCCACAACAGGGGGCATTAATGAACGGACAATGGATAAGCCAAAAGTAACAATTTAATGTTGTGAATCGCACAACGACGTACAGACAATAACAATATGGTGGACTGTCAATCATACACCAGGTGACGTGTGGGCAGGCTCGACGATAGAAGACGCCTGGCGAGAGAAGAGCCGGATCCCCACACAGCTTCCACCACCAACGGAGCTGAAGAACACCGGAGCTGCCAAGCCCTGCGCCCCAGGTGGCCGCTGTCTTCAGCAGTCAGACCCGGTACTGCTGGCAGAAAACAGAGACAGTCCTGATGAGTGTGAGTTCGCACACTCAGTAATCCCACAGTCAGTGTTTAGTTAGGAGGGAGAACCTCCACCTCCAATCATACACTCGTGCAGCTCCTGTTTCACCACTTATCTGGTTTGGGGTGTGAGGCGAAGCCGTCGCTGATCACACCAAACGCCAATCCCACAGATAAGGACACACCAGGAAAACGGCTGCAAAGAAGTTCAGATTATTACTCAATGTTTTGAGTCAGCAGAGAAAGTTACCTGAATGGTAGCTGATTTCTCGGCGGGGAGGTGGAGTTGCAGTCCGGCCTTTAAGGTGGTGGTGATGATGTGGATGAGTGACAGCTGATGCTGATGACAAGTAACAGCTGTCACTCCCGGTTGCTATGACACCCTCTCGTGCTTGAAGCCCGCACTTCAAGCAGGGCGTCATCTGGTGGTGGTGGGCCAGCAGTACCTCCTCTTCAGCGGCCCACACAACAAGGAAGCCAATGAAGAGAGGCCAATATGGGTGAAATATGCTCTCTCCTTCTAGTCCCCGTCAGTACTCTAGCTGCAGCATTTTGAATTAAATGAAGGCTTTTCAGGGAACTTTTAGGACAACCTGATAATAATGAATTACAATATTCCAGCCTAGAGGAAATAAATGCATGAATTAGTTTTTCAGCATCACTCTGAGACAAGACCTTTCTAATTTTAGAGATATTGCGCAAATGCAAAAAACCAGTCCTACATATTTGCTTAATATGCGCATTGAAGGACATATCCTGATCAAAAATGACTCCAAGATTTCTCACAGTACTACTAGAGGTCAGGGTAATGCCATCCAGAGTAAGGATCTGGTTAGACACCATGTTTCTAAGATTTGTGGGGCCAAGTACAATAACTTCAGTTTTATCTGAATTTAAAAGCAGGAAATTAGAGGTCATCCATGTCTTTATGTCTGTAAGACAATCCTGCAGTTTAGCTAATTGGTGTGTGTCCTCTGGCTTCATGGATAGATAAAGCTGGGTATCATCTGCGTAACAATGAAAATTTAAGCAATGCTGTCTAATAATACTGCCTAAGGGAAGCATGTATAAAGTGAATAAAATTGGTCCTAGCACAGAACCTTGTGGAACTCCATAATTAACCTTAGTCTGTGAAGAAGATTCCCCATTTACATGAACAAATTGTAATCTATTAGATAAATATGATTCAAACCACCGCAGCGCAGTGCCTTTAATACCTATGGCATGCTCTAATCTCTGTAATAAAATTTTATGGTCAACAGTATCAAAAGCAGCACTGAGGTCTAACAGGACAAGCACAAAGATGAGTCCACTGTCTGAGGCCAAAAGAAGATCATTTGTAACCTTCACTAATGCTGTTTCTGTACTATGATTAATTCTAAAACCTGGCTGAAACTCTTCAAATAGACCATTCCTCTGCAGATGATCAGTTAGCTGTTTTACAACTACCCTTTCAAGAATTTTTGAGAGAAAAGGAAGGTTAGAGATTGGCCTATAATTAGCTAAGATAGCTGGGTCAAGTGATGGCTTTTTAAGTAATGGTTTAATTACTGCCACCTTAAAAGCCTGTGGTACATAGCCAACTAATAAAGATAGATTGATCATATTTAAGATCGAAGCATTAATTAATGGTAGGGCTTCCTTGAGCAGCCTGGTAGGAATGTGGTCTAATAGACATGTTGATGGTTTGGAGGAAGTAACTAATGAAAATAACTCAGACAGAACAATCGGAGAGACAGAGTCTAACCAAATACCGGCATCACTGAAAGCAGCCAAAGATAACGATATGTCGTTGGGATGGTTATGAGTAATTTTTTCTCTTATAGTTAAAATTTTATTAGCAAAGAAAGTGATGAAGTCATTACTAGTTAAAGTTAAAGAAATACGTGGCTCAATAGAGCTCTGACTCTTTGTCAGCCTGGCTACAGTGCTGAAAAGAAACCTGGGGTTGTTCTTATTTTCTTCAGTAAATGATGAGTAGTAAGATGTCCTAGCTTTACAGAGGGCTTTTTTATAGAGCAACAGACTCTTTTTCCAGGCTAAGTGAACATCTTCTAAATTAGTGAGATGCCATTTCCTCTCCAACTTATGGGTTATCTGCTTTAAGCTGCGAGCTTGTGAGTTATACCACAGAGTCAGGCACTTCTGATTTAAGGCTCTCTTTTTCAGAGGAGCTACAGCATCCAAAGTTGTGCTAAATGAGGATGTAAAGCTATTGACGAGATAATCTATCTCATTCACAGAGTTTAGGTAGCTACTCTGCCCTGTGTTGGTATATGGCATTGGAGAACATAAAGAAGGAATCATATCCTTAAACCTAGTTACAGCGCTTTCAGAAAGACTTCTACTGTAATGAAACTTATTCCCCACTGCTGGGTAGTCCATCAGAGTAAATGTAAATGTTATTAAGAAATGATCAGACAGAAGGGGGTTTTCAAAGAATACTGTTAAGTCTTCAATTTCCATACCATAAGTCAGAACAAGATCTAAGGTATGATTAAAGTGGTGGGTGGACTCATTTACATTTTGAGCAAAGCCAGTCGAGTCTAACAATAGATTAAATGCAGTGTTGAGACTGTCATTCTCAGCATCTGTGTGGATGTTAAAATCGCCCACTATAATTATCTTATCTGAGCGAAGCACTAAGTCAGACAAAAGGTCCTAAAACTCACAGAGAAACTCACAGTAACGACCAGGTGGACGATAGATAATAAATAAAACTGGTTTTTGGGACTTCCAATTTAGATGGACAAGACTAAGAGTCAAGCTTTCAAATGAATTAAAACTCTGTCTGGGTTTTTGATTAATTAATAAGTAGGAGTGGAAGATTGCTGCTAATCCTCCGCCTCGGCCCGTGCTACGAGCATTCTGGCAGTTAGTGTGACTCGGGGGTGTTGACTCATTTAAACTAACATATTCATCCTGCTGTAACCAGGTTTCTGTAAGGCAGAATAAATCAATATGTTGATCAATTATTATATCATTTACTAACAGGGACTTAGAAGAGAGAGACCTAATGTTTAATAGACCACATTTAACTGTTTTAGTCTGTGGTGCAGTTGAAGGTGCGATATTATTTTTTCTTTTTGAATTTTTATGCTTAAATAGATTTTTGCTGGTTATTGGTGGTCTGGGAGCAGGCACCGTCTCTACAGGGATGGGGTAATGAGGGGATGGCAGGGGGAGAGAAGCTGCAGAGAGGTGTGTAAGACTACAACTCTGCTTGATGCGTTGTTGCGCTTCTCCCAGTTCAGGTCTTCAGTAGTAGGACACACCTTGTGTGGGCCTGCATCTGTGCTGGGATGAAACTTCCTCAGCTGTCCTCTCACCTGTTCCACAGTGATGTATGGAGGAGGTTGTGTTGAGGTGGGAGAAGAAGAGAAGGAGGCTGCTGCTGTGATGTCTCAGGGGACGTGTGCTGATGGAAGGAGAGATGTCTTCAGTGAGGGAGAGGGCGGGGGGGGCTGGTTGAACCAGTTGAAGAAGTTGTTATGTTCATTTGCCGTCTCCATTGTTCCCCCTGTATCTGTGGTCTTTGTGTTATCAGTGATGATGATTTTTACACCTTCCCAGAGCTCCTTCATGTTATTTTGTTTCAGCTTCCTCCTGTAACTGTCTTTTGCTTCCCTCAAGCATTGTTTCACCTCCCGCTGTGCTGCCTTCATCACCTCCATGTCTCTGCTTCTGAAGGCGGGCGGCCTTCTTCCTGTTGAGGACAACTTTGACTTCCCACATAACAGTGAGCAGTCTTGGTTGGGCAGACCACATTGATAATGGCATCAATATCAATAAAATCTTATCAATACCCATCCCTACGCCCTATAGGCTCCAGACCCCCCAAGACCCTTAATTGGAGTAAGCGGTTGAAGATGAGCGAATGAATTATTATACGAGGGCTGTCAATAAAGTAACGGTCCTTTTTATTTTTTTCAAAAACTATATGGATTTCATTCATATGTTTTTACGTCAGACATGCTTGAACCCTCGTGCGCATGCGTGAGTTTTTCCACGCCTGTCGGTGATGTCATTCGCCTGTGAGCACTCCTTGTGGGAGGAGTCGTCCAGCCCCTCGTCGGAATTCCTTTGTCTGAGAAGTTGCTGAGAGACTGGTGCGTTGTTTGATCAAAATTTTTTCTAAACCTGTGAGACACATCGAAGTGGACACGGTTCGAAAAATTAAGCTGGTTTTCAGTGAAAATTTTAACGGCTGATGAGAGATTTTGAGGTGATTCTGTCGCTTTAAGGACTTTTCACGGTGCGAGACGTCGCGCAGCGCTCTCAGGCGCCGTCATCAGCCTGTTCAAGCTGAAAACCTCCACATTTCAGGCTCTATTGATCCAGGACGTCGTGAGAGAACAGACGACGCAGCCGACGCGACGCTCCGCCACAGGAAAAACACCTCTGTTGAAAGCCTTAAGGACAAGTTGGAACATGTCCTGCCTGTTAAACAATTTCTCATATACTCACTCCACTGAAAGCCATCAAAAGCCGCCTGGATTTTACAAATGGTTATCAACACGGAGGTTTTTTTCCTGTGCCGCCGCACCGCGTCGGCTGGGTCCCGACGCGCGGATCCGTCCGCACGTCTTTCATTAAAAAAATCTCCTTTAACAGTGGAATATCCGGATAAAATGCTGAAACCGACTTCTTCTGAAACTTCTCTGTTCTCTCACGACGTCCTGGATCAATAGAGCCTGAAATGTGGAGGTTTTCAGCTTGAACAGGCTGACGACGCCGCCTGAGAGCGCAGCGCGACGTCTCGCACCGTGAAAAGTCCTTAAAGCGACAGAATCACCCCAAAATCTCTCATCAGCCGTTAAAATTTTCACTGAAAACCAGCTTAATTTTTCGAACCGTGTCCACTTTGATGTGTCTCACAGGTTTAGAAAAAATTTTGATCAAACAACGCGCCAGTCTCTCAGCAACTTCTCAGACAAAGGAATTCCGACGAGGGGCTGGACGACTCCTCCCACAAGGAGTGCTCACAGGCGAATGACGTCACCGACAGGCGTGGAAAAACTCACGCATGCGCACGAGGGTTCAAGCATGTCTGACATAAAAACACATGAATGAAATCCATATAGTTTTTGAAAAAAATAAAAAGGACCGTTACTTTGTTGACAGCCCTCGTATGTAGTTTTGGTTTTGTTTTTATTTTAGAATGCTGGATCATTGACATTATGCCCTGCTCAATGACTCAGCGCCATTTCTGAGGTGTCTTGGGCCAATATGGGCTGTGGACAGTTTCATATACCTGGGTGTTCACCTCAACAACAAACTGGATTGGACTCACAACACCGACACCCGGTACAAAAAAGGCCAGAGTCGCCTCCACCTCCTGAGGAGACTCAGATCCTTTGGAGTGAGCAGGCCTCTGCTTAAGACCTTCTGTGACTCTGTTGTTGCCTTTGCTGTCCTCTATGCTGTCGTGTGTTGGGCCCCGGGCAGCACAGAGCGGGAGAGAAAGAGAATGAATAAGCTGGTCAGGAAGTCCAGCTCTGTCCTGGGCTGTCCTCTGGACTCTCTGGAGGAGGTGGCTGAGAGGAGGGTGTTAACCAAGTTCAAATCCATCATGAACATCTCTCACCCTCTGCACCAGACTGTAGTGGAGCTGAACAACTCGTTCAGTGACAGAAGGAACGATACCGCAGGTCGTTCCTCCCTGCTGCTGTCAGGCTGTACAATAACACTGTGAAATAACCACATGCAATAATATGTCCACAAATCACGTGCAATATTAATATGTTCACAAATCATGTCCAATAACAAGTCGTTTACAAATCCCTGCGCTAATGTCACCTTACCACACCTAAACTCCATTTCACATATTGTAAATAACAGGGCTGTGAAAACTCTGTGGATTTCATCGTGGGGAGGGGGGGTGGGGTGTTAGTGATGTACTCTTTAATCGTGAACATCACTGAGTTTTTAAAATGCTTATCGCAAAGTGTTCTCTTTTTTTACGACATCGTGTAAGTTTTATAAGTCCGCGGACATTGATCTGTGTGTTACAGATACAAATCAGTTTCCTCTGATCTGCGGAGATTCGTGGAGGAAAAATGCCACTCAAAATGTAGCTGTTACAACAGTTGTCATAAAGCAGGACTGGTTGGTTGCTGCGGCGATGCTGTGTGGCTCCTGTGTGGTGCTTAAGCTAAATGTAGCATGTGGATATCCAAAACTTTCAGAGCTTTCAAGTTTTTAAAAGAAGATTTGTGCAGCATGTCTGTGTCACGGACCGACGTCGCACAGAGAGAAGATGGTGAGAAAGACGGTTTGAAAAAGTCTTATAAGGACAAGAATTCGTGGAATCGTCACTGGCTTCATCAACACACCTGAAAGATAAAAGAAACGGATTTTAGACAAGATTATATGACTTTTTTCACTAATCTTGACTTTCTTTCATTGAAAAATAGACATTGTGGCTTTGACTGGATTTAGGCTGCATGAATTTGCACAAGAATATGTGACTTTTTACTATAAGGTATGTTAATTGATATTTTACCCTGATTTTCCAAATATTCTACAAGCTTTAGCTGTTGTTTTTGAAACGCTGTAACCATCTTTTCAGTCTTCATGAATTTCATGTAGTTTAATTGTTCTGAGTTAATGCATAATTTGGTTTACAATTAAAAGGAAAATCATCCCAGGTCCTACTTCCACGTCATATTCTGTTATTTCAACATCATCATTGACAGGTCAAATAAAAGGTTGAATGTAGGATCATTTAAATATCCACTAATTTTGTGATTTGTTCTTCCAGGAGATGTTGAAAAAGTATCGTTAGATAAAAATTTAATTCTGGGGCCCCACAGGGCCCTAGACCCCGGCTCCTGGGGAGCTGCACCCCCCCACCCTCAGACTCCTGCAATTCTATATATATATATATACACACGAGGGTAGGCTGAAAAGTTCTAAGGCTGACTCCACACACTTCTTCCAACGGTGCTTGAGTGCTTCGATTCCCTTGGCATAGAAGCTTTCTTCTTGAGAGTCAAAATAGTCCTCAACGGCAGCCATCACCTCATCATTGCTCCGATAGTGCTTCCCAGCCAAGTTTTTTTCAGGTTTGGGAACAGATGAAAGTCCGAGGGTGCCAAGTCAGGGGAGTATGGTGGGTGATCTACCAGTTCGAATCCACACTCGTGGATAGTGGCCATGGCCACTGTTGACTTGTGAGCTGGGGCATTGTCTTGATGGAACAGCACCCCTTTCGTCAGCTTTCCTGGTCGCTTCTTTTTGATAGCCTCGCGTAACTGTCTCAGTAGGTTAGAATAGTACTGTCCATTTATGGTTTGTCCCTTTTCAAGATAGTCCACGAACACAATGCCCTTGGCATCCCAGAAAACTGAAATCATGACCTTCCCCGCAGACGAAACGACCTTGGCCTTCTTTGGAGGTGGTGACCTTGGGTGTTTCCACTGCATTGATTGTTTTTTGTCTCTGGTTCAAAGTGGTGAACCCAACACTCATCCTGGGTAAGAAAACGTTCCATGTAATTGGCAGGATCCTCTTCAAATTGTGCCAAGTTTGCCTTCGAAATGACTAGCCTGGTGCGTTTTTGATCAGGTGTCAGAAGAGGTGGCACCCACTGAGCTGACACCTTTGACATTCCAAGTTCTTCATGCAGAATGTGTTCAGTTCTCTCACGGGATATTCCCACAGCATCTGCTAGCTGATTAATCGTCGATCGTCTGTCGTCCATCACCATTTCATGAACAAGGTCAATGTTTTTCTGGGTTGTGGCTGTTGCAGGCTGCCCAGACCTTGGGTCGTCTTCAAGGCTCTCTCTGCCCCTCTTAAATTCAGCTGCCCACTTCTGCACTGTAGATATGGAGTGTAAGATCCCGTTATTATTTTTTTAGATACACGCGGCACACACTCACCCTCCGATGAGTGTGTTTTTTGTACTAAAAACCAGCTCTCCGTCTCTGGGGTCCGACCTTCGTGTCTCCACGGGTATTACCCGGCAGGGCTGCACAAAGGCTGTTCAAGCTGGTGGCGAGGAGATTCGTCTAGCCGCTCACTGCCTCCATCCGGACGTCCACCCCGCTGACGCTGATCTCGCACCCCGGTCGAATAGCCTTCTCTGGAACCAGGATACGAGCCGGCCACGCCCGTTAACGGCAGCTCTCCTCTTATGGATCAGGGCTCTTGGAATGTTGCTAGATTTTGAGTTTAGTGACTCGTACAGCGAGTCCCCAGGATGCGTTAATTTCATTAAAAACCAGACTAACCTTTTAGAGCACTTTTTGATGTTGTACACCCAATAAACTTTAACTTTTACACCTTAAGAAGCGTCAATAAATCCAATGTCCGTGCCTTAACACTTTAACTGCATGCTTGGAAATTTATTGCAGGTTTTGCAAGTGCCAACAACATAATCAAAATAGGTTATATGATGATAATTTCACAACAGTAATTCAAATATAATCAGAATAGTAATTGGCTAGAGATTTTTGTTTTTGATTCAATAATGCTGTCTGATCTTACTTCGACTGGACTGGATTAACTTCTTAACAATTTTTCTATGAGTGAGGGAAGGAGGTTTTTGATGTCAAAATCCCCAGTTCGATGAACTTGATTTCCTCATCATCAGCTATTAGTTGTTAGCTGACCACGATCCTTGTGTGATGTTGTAATCCTTCAGGAAATAAATCCACATAAGAGTTTATTCCTTCTTCAATCAACCAAAAGTTGATCTAATCCATTCTGCTATGATGTGATGTTCCTTGAGAGAGAAAACGTTGAAACGTCCTCACTCAGACTTAAGGCCAGTGATTATTCTCCAATGCTCTGCTACTCCGTGACTGGACGGCCTGAGTGGGAGTTGAAAACTCTCTCAAATGATCTCTTATGTCTCCGATCCTCTCACTCCACGATTCCAATTGCTGCTCACAAGATGGTCAAGTCTTGTGATCTCCTTGTAGCAGAGGAGAAGTGACAACAGCACCTCTCCCTGGAAGAATAACCCCGTTTCCTGATGTTCCACAGTTTTTATATGAGCTTGACTCTTGTTGTTGTTCAGTTGATCTTGGTTACCATGGGGACGATGGTGACTCAAAACCTCCTCCCTACTCCTTCCCTTACTGGAAGCCATCCGCCGCCCTTTGCCAGTAACTTATTTCTCGGCTGCCAGTAACTTATTACTCAAGTTCCTCTTTTCTGTTAACACATCAGCTTTTCTGAGAATTCATTCTTTTTAAATCATGTCTTTAGAATCACATCAATCATATTCAGTCATTTCATTACAACTCTCTTTCACATAAAAACAATTCATATGATCATATACAACATTTTCATTCCTTATTATTCATTTCATATTTTATCACATCTTAATTATTTTCAGCTGTTTATCATCAGCTCTTCTGGCCTCGCTTGCGACATCACTAACTTCCTCTTTTTCTCTGCACTCTTTATGAAAAACAACTCATATAATCATTCATTTCACTTATTTGTAACATACTTTTTCTAATCAACTCTTACTTTTATTACATTAATAGTTCATTTAATCATACTTGGTCATTTTAGAATCATTCTTAGACATATTCCATCGTTTTCACCACTGAGTTCATTCCATGGGCCTCCCCATTTGTAATGGAAAAGTCCGGTATGACCTCACTTACTCCGGGAAAGTACCAAACACTGTTCAGTTTAATCCAACAACATGTGTATTAATCCCATGGCACGTATTATATTCCAAGATGAAAACAAGCTAAAAGCAAGCTTAAAGTCATCTTTCTTGACACCCCCTCCATGACTTGAAGCTCTGACGATCTCTTTATACTTCCATAAAAACATCCCCGTCGTCGTCGACAGGGTGAAGGGTGAGCACTTCTTTCTCATCCACCATCGGCGACAGAACAGGAGGAGCTGGAGTTGAACGACGCTCATCCAGCACCACGTACTCCTCTCCGCCCATCTGTAGATTGCTGTCGCCGTCAGAAGGCTGCTCCTCCAGTAGCGATGCTTGTGATGGTAATTCCGATGGAGATGGAGTCGCCTCATATTCCTGAGATGATAATCCGTCAGGGAACGATGGTGTGCATGGTGAAGTGGGGGTGACAGGTGTATAACACGGTGTAACTGGTGTAGATGGTCGTGGTGATGTATCCTTCGGTTGAGGTGAAGCTTCAGCGTGAATATCCTCAGGCTTGGGCTGTTGAAGGTGTTCGTCCAGGAACACCTGCGTGAGGGCCTCCAAACACCAGTTCATATCCTCGGTCTGCACTCCAACCTCCACAGTGTGCTGTGGAGATGAACGTGGAGCTGGTGGTAATGAAGGACCAATGGCCACGATCCGGCCATCGGCAAGATGAGCTGTGGAGAATCTTATTCCCGTAGGGTACATCCACATTTTGGTAAACACTGGGCAATACGTATATCCTTCTGGAGACACTATAGTGTCAGCTCGTATTTGATCAACCAAAAGGGAATGCCAAATCACGGTTGCCTCAGCCTCAATTTTTAGGTATGTTGCTGTTGGTACCTGGGGCAGAAAAGATGTATCCTTCCGTCCCATTATTCCTCGTGCCACTTGAACAGCGAAGTTGTTGCTATAACACGTCGGGCACCACAGAGTCGGTGTTACCTCCCAGAAGTAGATCGCTTGTTCCAGGGTGGCTTGACAATGAATACATCTTATATCCCCCTATAGTGTAAGAGGAAACATTAGTCTTTTAACTATTATATTGCAAGCAAGCAAAAGAGTTCGTCGGGATTATTCAGATGCACGCCAGAGCTGCCTCATGATCACCGTAGGAGAGTGGGACTGTGATGACGTTCCCATTCCCGCTGTAGCTGAAGGAGCTGTACGCGGGAAGCAAGCATCATAGGTCGTAAACCATAACAGCAGAAGTAGTTGACTAACCATGGACAGCCAGTATAAAGCTGATAATATTCCCCATCCTAAGGCCCAAATTATGATAAGTCCAAGTTTGTAGAGCCAGGGTATCTTGCATTGTACGGCTCCAGTTAACGTAGCTATGTACGCCAATAGGGTCAGGGCCATCACAGCTTCGCACACAATGTCAGCTATCACTGCCGGGGCGTAAAAGATTGCTGTCATATCTATCACCATCCAAATCGTAATTGATGTGTACTGCCATATTCCCCAACAGTCAAACTGGAGAGTAAAGCGACCGAAGACGTGAGTGATGAATAAAGACAACCCTAAGTCACTCTGACCGTAGTGCAGATTGATGATCGCCAATCTGACACATCCATGCAGTAGCGTTACTATTCGCAGTGGTTGTTGTAAGTCCCAACGGCCGACACAGCAGTATAGCAGCCATATTAACAGTAGTGCAACAAACTCCACTCTACTCACTTTGAAGATGGTGTCATTTATGCCGCCAGTATTGTTGGACATTGTGCTCTCTTATTCTTTTTACTTATCTCCTTACGTTTGTATGCTGTTAGGTAGATGCTTCTTCTTCCTTCACTCCCCCAAGGCAGAATGAACAGGGCGTGTCTCGGCGTTGAGCTTTATAGGCTCCATAGCTCCTCCCCTAATGGAGGAGGGGCTCCATTTCACTGTGTTGTGTGCTCCTCCCACACAAGCGCAGGGCGGCTGCGAAACTTCCTTTTATCAAAACATATCCAATTACTGCAGCAATAATAAGTCCTATTATGATTAACAGATAGGGCCAAAGATATCCAAACAAATGTCCAATCCAACCAGTCACTACTTCGAGACCTTCTTTAATGACTTCCCCGGTCTCTGCTGCAAAAGTGGTGATGATTCCTCCAGCGATTATTTGCGTTCTTTCCCACCAAGAACATTCATGCCGACTTCTTCCTTTTCCACAGCTTAACCAATGTTCTGCAGGCGATTCACATGTACCATTATTGTAAATCCGATTGGGTCCCAACCATTCGTAACCGACAATTTCTTGTCCTTCACACAGACCTTTCTTGAAAGCATATCCTTCTTCAAGCATTATTAAAGCATCTCCAACAAATGGTACTATGTGGCCTAGGATCTGCTTCCTTTTCGACATTCCATGTCCCAGGACAGCCTTGGCACATCCAACGTTGGGTGGAAAAGCTCTTACCCATTCGCCTGCACTGTTCTTCTCCCAAACTGTTTGATGGCCATAAGTGTCATACTCGCCGTCATAGTAAGCATCACAATATTCTTCCCAGCCAGGAACTTTTCTACAATTTTGGCGGGCAAGGCTTATTGTGCATGTAGTATTAAGCCTATTACAAATCATTTTCCAGGGCCGTGGCGTAACATAAGGATATGGTCTCCAGAGTACACCAGACCAAGTAGCTCTATCTCTGGAGTAAACCGTGGCGATGTATTGATATTTAACCCAATAATTATTACTTTGATCTAAACAGGGGAATACCCAATCTTCAATTTCATATTTCTCCATTCCCCACCAGGTGACGTCCTTACTACGCTTAACTCCTTCCTGCCATGCTTGAAGGGTCCCCTTAATGGTTGGAATCTGTAACAACTTTGTACAGTTATATACCCATCTTAGCCAATTCCCTGTCTTAATTTGGTCTATGGGACATCGGGGGGGATTTACCAGAACCTTCAGCCAAATTATTATGGTATTCTGTCTCATGTAAGCTTCCATAGATTTTATTCGCCACGCATTGATCAATTTTGCTAAAATCATCCCGAGGTACTAACCTTAGCTCATCAGGCTTTGGTAGTTTTTGCACATAGAATCTTGCTTTATGTGGACCCCGCAAATTATGCCCAGTCCACGTGTTTCCCTTTGGAAGATTCCCCTCAAAATGTATCAGTGGAACGCTCCAGACCTACGGAAAAGTGTCATTAAGCCATTCATCATGTTTTGCCTCTTGTTTTTGTTTCCAAGTAATCCTATCTATCAAATCGATAACTGGTGCAAGCACCATATAATTTTAAGATTTACATCCAATAGGTCGATTCCAATAACATCTATCTAATTTTGCTACTTTTTCTTTTACACAGTAATCATGAATCTTCTTCCATCTATTTTTAACCTCATTATCAATACTTTTAACTTTTGGTTCTAATACTTGCTGAGTATCTTGTGTTGGCGATGTAGGGAGTGGTTTAATTTTTCTCTGTGTTGGTGATATCTTCGTGGATCCCACTAATCCTACTGGTGAGATGACGGTTGGTTTGGAATATGGTATTCCTGTTCCCATGTCGGTAGTGTTGTTCAACGGAGGGATTATTGTAGATGTAGTATCCACTTTCGGCACTCTGCTGCGGGTGTTGTCACAGGTGAGGTTATAATTTCCCCAATGTTTCCAGGTAGGCATTATCATTCTGCAAACATCATGTCTTGGTAATGCTGGAAAAACAGCATATTTTTCCCAATATCCTGCTCGATAACCCAGTAGTACTCTACATCCCCATGAGCAATACCAGGCTGGCTCGCCAGGTTCAGGTCTTATCCAAGTGCAGCCTACTTCTCTTCGCTCTTTTTGTTTTAACCGTAAGATGGTCGCCACGATAATCTCGTTCTCCCTCACTTGTAGGTTTTGAAGGATTTCTGCTCCGGTGGTCAGGTTGTAATTGGTATTGACGGTTGGAAATTCCCCACTATCGTTCAAGTATTGCAGCCACTTGTTCTTTTGCATCTGCTGAGTTAGGTTCTTCATCTTTGCCCATTTCTCTGTAGAATTCTGGTCCCATATCATGTAGGTGTTTCTTGATTCAACTCCCCAACATGTCTGTTGAAAAGTTTTAGTTGTTGCGTACTGGACCCTGATATGGGTTAAGGTCCAGGGCGTACTACCATAATGGTACAGGATAGCTAGAAGTACAGCAATGCCGACTAATAATGCTGTAAGTCTGGCCATCCAACTCCAACATTAGAGGCACTTTTCCTTCCACGGCCGGCTTTGTTGCTTCTGCCTTATTCCAACATTTTCGTAGTAGAATTTACTTGGTACTGGTGGCAGCGGCTCCTGCCCTCGAGGTTGTCGCAGTAGTGGCATTTCTATGCCAGATTCTCCTTCTCTTGGTCTGTCGTTGATCCTTCGAGGTTGCGTGGTGATCACGTTGTCTTCCTGTGGTTCCCCCATCTCGGAGATAGATGATCTTAGGTGCTGTTGTTTGTCCCGTGCCTCCACCAGGGACACTTGATGCTCATTGCTGAAGAAGAATGTTTAACAAGGGGGATGGCCACGGGAGTCTAATATCTAGTCCTCGCCACGCCCATTTCCAAGTGACAACGGTCACCTCCTTCATTTCAGGCGGTGGTCCCTGGGGTGTGAAGAAACACTGTGAAGATGCAGGATTCAATTCTCTACGTAGGTGCAAGATATCCTCATAGGCGTTCCAATATGCCGCTCCATTGTAGACATACTGCGGCATCACAGAGTACAGAGGAGTCGATCTCCGAAATAATCCTCTTCCTGACTTTATGCCAAGTCGTACCAGTATAGCCTTGGGGTTGCCAAAGCCCCACTAGTACTCTGGTTCGCCATCCACTTCTAATAGGCGGAACACTTTCACCCTTTTCGATGTCAAGGTACTGTACTGTCGTACATATTGGCAAAGTTTGGTTCTCAATCAAATAAAAAGTTGAACGTGCCTCTTTTTGTTGAAGTCTTTTAAACATATAGGGACTACTGGTCCAAATCTGGAAAGATCTGAGCCAAATATCCACATACATTCCTTGTAATGGATCGACATAATTAGGTCCCCACCTTATCTTAAATCTATAGCCCCTTTTCTGTATATACACCACATTTAAGATACAGGGGTATAAGTCTGGACATCGGGGAATTGGGTAAAACTTCCATCCGACCCCGGGGCAATTCCAGTGTTGTCCAACTTTGTCCACGATAGCTTCTAGAGGAGTGTATATTCCAGGTGCTGCAAGGTCAGCAGTTCTTTTATATGAGTCATTATCTACAAAGTATCCTCCTGTTCCCAGCAACCATCCATTTTCTTTGTAATCCTTTTGCGGCCAGGTTAAACATATTTTCTTGTAGGGTAATTCCAAATATGGTGTAAGTCCTCTCGTCCCGGAGCGTAGACTATTTACATTATTTTCATCCAATTTGAAGGTCCGCAGCATGATTCAGAGTGAGTTGTTACTCCGCCATCGGTCTCCTTCTCTTCCTGCCAAAATACACCACCATAGGGAACAGTTGTTGTCTCTTAGAGAGATGAGTGTAGATGGGAGATGGGTGCTTAAGTTCTGAATCCATTCCTTTCCACGCCCACTTCCACATCGTAACAATCATTCTATCAGGTTTAGGGAGGGGTCCCTCAGGGATCCTCTGTACTTGATGTGGGGGTACATAGTCCCATAGATCTTGCCAATGCTGCCAAAACTGGTATCCAGAATACCTGGTTTGTGATAGGGCTAGATAAAGGGGAACTATAGGCTTGTCTTCTTGATCCTTAGGCTCAATTTGAAGCTGAATCTTCCTTGCCTGACTACAGTTCCAGACTCCTCTTTTGTACAAGTAGCAGAAGTTTTGATTTTCAAAAATTGGTGGTATGGTTGGGGGTAGGCAGGTCATACAGGCCAGGGGTTGATCAATAATTCTCAAATTTCATGTCTGGTTATCTAATACGGGATATCTTGGGTCTTGCAGTCGTTTGTGCAATTGACGTTGCATGTTGGGGCTTGTCGTCCAGATCAAGCACTGGTTAAGGTATATTTCCACATAGACTCCTTGGAGTGGCTCAACGTAATTAATCCCCCATCTCAATGTGAATCTTAGGTCTTTGAGTTGTAGGTAAGTCACATTTAATATCCATGGGTAGGTATCTGCACATCTTGGAACCGATTGAGGCATTCTTCGGCGTCCTTTCATGTACCAATGCCGCAGACTTGCATCGCTCAGCACTCGTTCAGCGAGTAATTTTTGTCCTGTTGTCTCTGTTAATTCGGCATCTCTTTTATATTCATAATTTGAGACAAAATATCCTTTAGATGCTAGTTCCCAGTCTTCTTCTTCAAAATCTTTTTCTGGCCAATTTAAGTATAGTTTCTCAGCACCGAGGACACTTTGTATGTAGGGTCCAAGTCTTCCTCGATTATTAATAATGGGTACTCTATATACATTTGGCCCTTGCGACATTTTGCAAACAGCCGCTCCTTTTTACTTCTTCCTTGTCCCGCGGAAAATGGAGGGAAACATCCAGCGATTCCGAGACTTTCTTGATTTTTCCTCACCTTGAGTCGGTTGGTCTGACTGCTGCTGTTCCTCCAGGAGTTCAACGTGTGCTCCGACAGAATAAACCCCCACATAGGGAACCAACACCATCAGCACTGTGAGCCGCACCCTAATTGTTTGGTCCGGCCTACTAGGAGTGTCCGCTCTGCTAGCCACTCCCCCTCTAGATTATATCCTCCTTTTCCTCACCCATTCTTCGGGTGTCACGTGGTACACGGCTGACTTCTTCTTTGGTTTTGCTGCTTTATTTCCCCAGGCGTCTAGTCCAGTGGTGAAATAATACAGGAGGGTTTCTCTGCCCCCTTTTTCTTGTGGCGCCTCTTCTGCATCTTCCAGTAGAATTTCTGTTTTTTTTAGAACTTCTTCTATCAATTTTGCCCAAGTTGTCAATTCCCAAGGGCCAATCCATCCTTTTTCTTGGGCTTTTTGCTGTTGATCATCGGTCAGTCCTTCCATCATGTCTGTATATCCGGGTCGCTCCAGATCTCTATACACTCTGAACACCAGTGGAATTTGTACTGCGTCTATTGGAGGGTCATAAGTTTGCCCATACTCTGGACCCTGGGACCAACTTTGATGTATAGCTTCATGCAACAAAGACGGCTTTCGTTCACTACCTCCTGCAGCTTGGTCACTTCCTCCTGCTCTAGTTGTGTCCAACATCAAATAGACACTTGGGGCCGTTGGACTCACGTCACCACTGCCTTGATTCCCCTCAGCTTGATCAAGCGCAGTTGTTGCTGCAGGATTAGCCCAACAGGTTTCATCGGTGTGAAAGGTCCTCAAAGGGTCTAAAAACCTTCTCACTTGCCATCCATCTGCTTTTGCCACATGCAGTAGTCTTCCCATATGAGTTCTTGCTTTACACACCAGGCAATACTCGATCTCACGTCCATTCCAATAGCATGAACACACCTGCATATCCACATTGTCTCCACGTAAGTCCCACTGGGTGTAAAAGACCATTCTTGGCAAGTGGGTTAGTCGGCATAACCCACATACAGGTACATCCAAAACCTTCACCGGCTTGTGAAGTAATTGCTTGAATTCATTTTTTGCCCCATTTGGAATTGGGGGTTTTCTAACTCCAGGTCCCGACCATTGGACCGTCAGCGGTACTTCTCCACGGCAAATCACACAGTGATTCTCAACTTTTTTCCATTGTAATAACTCCTTTTCATTAGATAAAAATCCTTTCTTTGCATGATATAGTATCCTCAGGGCTCTGCCTGCCCAGAGGCCTTCTCTTGTTCTTCTTAAGGCAACCACCCCATTGACAGTGGCCATTCTGACTAAGGGTGGAAGATCTTGGGTGTTTTTGGCCATGTTTAGCTCCTGGTTTCGTCTAGTTAGGAGTTGGCTTCAGCTGCTCCACTCCTTGGATTCCTTTCCTCTTCAACTCTACTGTGTTACTATCCAGTATCTTCACTACTGTATCTGTGGTCTCATACTTGGGTTTAATAGCAGTGTTGGTTGGGTGATCTCGAGCTCTCACCCACACCTTCTGTCCAACCTTGAATGGGATCTTTGGTTCTGGTTCTCTGTCCCTTTCAATCTGACTCCGCCCCACTTCCGGTGTCAAATATGGGTTCAGCTCTTGCGAAGGGGTGGGCCTGCCGGCACGTTGGCGGTCATTCAGGGCCTACCCAATTTCCAGGGCCTTAGTACTCCATTCCTTCGTGTTAGCATTTTTTCCAATCCAGTTTTTCACCAGTCCAATAGCCCTTTCCACAACTCCATTTGCTTGTGGGGTGTATGGGGGCGAGTAAATTCTCATTACTCCATTTTTCTGGCACCACTGGTCGACCTGAGCATTACGGAAATGTGTCCCATTGTCCGTTCTCAGCTCCTTAGGTATCCCCAGATTTGAACACACTTGATCCAACATGCTGATCACACTGCTGCCGTTGGCTTTTCTCACAGGCTTAACAATCACATAGCCTGACATAGAGTCCACAAGCACCAACAGATACTTTTCTCCTTTCTTACCGGTCACCCCCATGGGCCCGGCAACATCCATGCATACTGATCCCCATGGAACAGTACTCTTTATGGTGAAACCATCCACCCTTTGTCCTCGTCGTCCTGCATTGTATCGACCACATACCTCACAGTCTTTGAGAACTCGGCAGACTTGGTTTCTCGGAATCCAAAGTTGCAGCTTCTCCAGCTCCTTCCATGTGGGAATGGTGCCTGCATGGCCAAGCGCTTCATGTACGGCCAGCACCACTTCTTTCACGGACTCTTTTGGAACT